>NW_028283392.1:0-300000 GCF_059441005.1 Hippichthys cyanospilos | reverse complement strand
TAAAAACATCATTGTACATTGAAATTTCTGCTTGCGTATGCTTTAGAAGCAAGAATTAAGAGGACTACATTCATTATTTCAGCTGAAAAATGCTTAGTTTATGATTTATAGTCAACATTAATGTAATGTCCCAAACAAGCGTTTTCAGCCCGAGTGGAGCACATTTTGACCGTTTTTTTAAAAACATCATTGTACATTGAAATTTCTGCTTGCGTATGCTTTAGAAGCAAGAATTAAGAGGACTACATTCATTATTTCAGCTGAAAAATGCTTAGTTTATGATTTATAGTCAACATTAATGAAATGTCCCCAACAGCGTTTTCAGCCCGAGTGGAGCGCATTTTGACTGTTTTTTTTAAAAACATCATTGTACATTGAAATTTCTGCTTGCGTATGCTTTAGAAGCAAGAATTAAGAGGACTACATTCATTATTTCAGCTGAAAAATGCTTAGTTTTTGATTTGTAGTCAACATTAATGAAATGTCCCCAACAGCGTTTTCAGCCCGAGTGGAGCACATT
Source organism: Hippichthys cyanospilos (assembly GCF_059441005.1). Taxonomy (NCBI): domain Eukaryota; kingdom Metazoa; phylum Chordata; class Actinopteri; order Syngnathiformes; family Syngnathidae; genus Hippichthys; species Hippichthys cyanospilos. Next base: position 299,480 of record NW_028283392.1, on the reverse strand, counting down.
TTGACTGTTTTTTTTAAAAACATCATTGTACATTGAAATTTCTGCTTGCGTATGCTTTGGAAGCAAGAATTAAGAGGACTACATTCATTATTTCAGCTGAAAAATGCTTAGTTTATGATTTATAGTCAACATTAATGAAATGTTCCAAACAAGCGTTTTCAGCCCGAGTGGAGCACATTTTGACCCTTTTTTTAAAAACATCATTGTACATTGAAATTTCTGCTTGCGTATGCTTTAGAAGCAAGAATTAAGAGGACTACATTCATTATTTCAGCTGAAAAATGCTTAGTTTTTGATTTGTAGTCAACATTAATGAAATGTCCCCAACAGCGTTTTCAGCCCGAGTGGAGCGCATTTTGACTGTTTTTTTTAAAAACATCATTGTACATTGAAATTTCTGCTTGCGTATGCTTTAGAAGCAAGAATTAAGAGGACTACATTCATTATTTCAGCTGAAAAATGCTTAGTTTATGATTTATAGTCAACATTAAGGAAATGTTCCGAACAAGCGTTTTCAGCCCGAGTGGAGCACATTTTGACCGTTTTTTAAAAAACATCATTGTACATTGAAATTTCTGCTTGCGTATGCTTTAGAAGCAAGAATTAAGAGGACTACATTCATTATTTCAGCTGAAAAATGCTTAGTTTATGATTTATAGTCAACATTAATGAAATGTTCCAAACAAGCGTTTTCAGCCCGAGTGGAGCACATTTTGACCCTTTTTTTAAAAACATCATTGTACATTGAAATTTCTGCTTGCGTATGCTTTAGAAGCAAGAATTAAGAGGACTACATTCATTATTTCAGCTGAAAAATGCTTAGTTTATGATTTATAGTTAACATTAATGTCATGTCCCAAACAAGCGTTTTCAGCCCGAGTGGAGCACATTTTGACTGTTTTTTTAAAAACATCATTGTACATTGAAATTTCTGCTTGCGTATGCTTTAGAAGCGAGAATTAAGAGGACTACATTCATTATTTCAGCTGAAAAATGCTTAGTTTATGATTTATAGTCAACATTAATGAAATGTTCCAAACAAGCGTTTTCAGCCCGAGTGGAGCACATTTTGACCCTTTTTTTAAAAACATCATTGTACATTGAAATTTCTGCTTGCGTATGCTTTAGAAGCAAGAATTAAGAGGACTACATTCATTATTTCAGCTGAAAAATGCTTAGTTTATGATTTATAGTCAACATTAATGTCATGTCCCAAACAAGCGTTTTCAGCCCGAGTGGAGCACATTTTGACTGTTTTTTTAAAACATCATTGTACATTAAAATTTCTGCTTGCTTATGCTTTAGAAGCAAGAATTAAGAGGACTACATTCATTATTTCAGCTGAAAAATGCTTAGTTTATGATTTATAGTCAACATTAATGAAATGTCCCCAACAGCGTTTTCAGCCCGAGTGGAGCACATTTTGACTGTTTTTTTAAAAACATCATTGTACATTGAAATTTCTGCTTGCGTATGCTTTAGAAGCAAGAATTAAGAGGACTACATTCATTATTTCAGCTGAAAAATGCTTAGTTTTTGATTTGTAGTCAACATTAATGAAATGTCCCCAACAGCGTTTTCAGCCCGAGTGGAGCACATTTTGACTGTTTTTTTAAAAACATCATTGTACATTGAAATTTCTGCTTGCGTATGCTTTAGAAGCAAGAATTAAGAGGACTACATTCATTATTTCAGCTGAAAAATGCTTAGTTTATGATTTATAGTCAACATTAAGGAAATGTTCCAAACAAGCGTTTTCAGCCCGAGTGGAGCACATTTTGACCCTTTTTTTAAAAACATCATTGTACATTGAAATTTCTGCTTGCGTATGCTTTAGAAGCAAGAATTAAGAGGACTACATTCATTATTTCAGCTGAAAAATGCTTAGTTTTTGATTTGTAGTCAACATTAATGAAATGTCCCCAACAGCGTTTTCAGCCCGAGTGGAGCGCATTTTGACTGTTTTTTTTAAAAACATCATTGTACATTGAAATTTCTTCTTGCGTATGCTTTAGAAGCAAGAATTAAGAGGACTACATTCATTATTTCAGCTGAAAAATGCTTCGTTTATGATTTATAGTCAACATTAAGGAAATGTTCCGAACAAGCGTTTTCAGCCCGAGTGGAGCACATTTTGACCGTTTTTTAAAAAACATCATTGTACATTGAAATTTCTGTTTGCGTATGCTTTAGAAGCAAGAATTAAGAGGACTACATTCATTATTTCAGCTGAAAAATGCTTAGTTTATGATTTATAGTCAACATTAATGTAATGTCCCAAACAAGCGTTTTCAGCCCGAGTGGAGCACATTTTGACCGTTTTTTTAAAAACATCATTGTACATTGAAATTTCTGCTTGCGTATGCTTTAGAAGCAAGAATTAAGAGGACTACATTCATTATTTCAGCTGAAAAATGCTTAGTTTATGATTTATAGTCAACATTAATGAAATGTCCCCAACAGCGTTTTCAGCCCGAGTGGAGCACATTTTGACTGTTTTTTTAAAAACATCATTGTACATTGAAATTTCTGCTTGCGAATGCTTTAGAAGCAAGAATTAAGAGGACTACATTCATTATTTCAGCTGAAAAATGCTTAGTTTTTGATTTGTAGTCAACATTAATGAAATGTCCCCAACAGCGTTTTCAGCCCGAGTGGAGCACATTTTGACTGTTTTTTTAAAAACATCATTGTACATTGAAATTTCTGCTTGCGTATGCTTTAGAAGCAAGAATTAAGAGGACTACATTCATTATTTCAGCTGAAAAATGCTTAGTTTATGATTTATAGTCAACATTAAGGAAATGTTCCAAACAAGCGTTTTCAGCCCGAGTGGAGCACATTTTGACCCTTTTTTTAAAAACATCATTGTACATTGAAATTTCTGCTTGCGTATGCTTTAGAAGCAAGAATTAAGAGGACTACATTCATTATTTCAGCTGAAAAATGCTTAGTTTATGATTTATAGTCAACATTAATGTCATGTCCCAAACAAGCGTTTTCAGCCCGAGTGGAGCACATTTTGACTGTTTTTTTAAAAACATCATTGTACATTGAAATTTCTGCTTGCGTATGCTTTAGAAGCAAGAATTAAGAGGACTACATTCATTATTTCAGCTGAAAAATGCTTAGTTTATGATTTATAGTCAACATTAATGAAATGTTCCAAACAAGCGTTTTCAGCCCGAGTGGAGCACATTTTGACCCTTTTTTTAAAAACATCATTGTACATTGAAATTTCTGCTTGCGTATGCTTTAGAAGCAAGAATTAAGAGGACTACATTCATTATTTCAGCTGAAAAATGCTTAGTTTATGATTTATAGTCAACATTAATGAAATGTTCCAAACAAGCGTTTTCAGCCCGAGTGGAGCACATTTTGACTGTTTTTTTAAAAACATCATTGTACATTGAAATTTCTGCTTGCGTATGCTTTAGAAGCAAGAATTAAGAGGACTACATTCATTATTTCAGCTGAAAAATGCTTAGTTTATGATTTATAGTCAACATTAATGAAATGTTCCAAACAAGCGTTTTCAGCCCGAGTGGAGCACATTTTGACCCTTTTTTTAAAAACATCATTGTACATTGAAATTTCTGCTTGCGTATGCTTTAGAAGCAAGAATTAAGAGGACTACATTCATTATTTCAGCTGAAAAATGCTTAGTTTATGATTTATAGTCAACATTAATGAAATGTTCCAAACAAGCGTTTTCAGCCCGAGTGGAGCACATTTTGACCCTTTTTTTAAAAACATCATTGTACATTGAAATTTCTGCTTGCGTATGCTTTAGAAGCAAGAATTAAGAGGACTACATTCATTATTTCAGCTGAAAAATGCTTAGTTTATGATTTATAGTCAACATTAATGTCATGTCCCAAACAAGCGTTTTCAGCCCGAGTGGAGCACATTTTGACTGTTTTTTTAAAAACATCATTGTACATTGAAATTTCTGCTTGCGTATGCTTTAGAAGCAAGAATTAAGAGGACTACATTCATTATTTCAGCTGAAAAATGCTTAGTTTATGATTTATAGTCAACATTAATGAAATGTTCCAAACAAGCGTTTTCAGCCCGAGTGGAGCACATTTTGACCCTTTTTTTAAAAACATCATTGTACATTGAAATTTCTGCTTGCGTATGCTTTAGAAGCAAGAATTAAGAGGACTACATTCATTATTTCAGCTGAAAAATGCTTAGTTTATGATTTATAGTCAACATTAATGAAATGTTCCAAACAAGCGTTTTCAGCCCGAGTGGAGCACATTTTGACTGTTTTTTTAAAAACATCATTGTACATTGAAATTTCTGCTTGCGTATGCTTTAGAAGCAAGAATTAAGAGGACTACATTCATTATTTCAGCTGAAAAATGCTTAGTTTATGATTTATAGTCAACATTAATGTAATGTCCCAAACAAGCGTTTTCAGCCCGAGTGGAGCACATTTTGACCGTTTTTTTAAAAACATCATTGTACATTGAAATTTCTGCTTGCGTATGCTTTAGAAGCAAGAATTAAGAGGACTACATTCATTATTTCAGCTGAAAAATGCTTAGTTTATGATTTATAGTCAACATTAATGAAATGTCCCCAACAGCGTTTTCAGCCCGAGTGGAGCACATTTTGACTGTTTTTTTAAAAACATCATTGTACATTGAAATTTCTGCTTGCGAATGCTTTAGAAGCAAGAATTAAGAGGACTACATTCATTATTTCAGCTGAAAAATGCTTAGTTTTTGATTTGTAGTCAACATTAATGAAATGTCCCCAACAGCGTTTTCAGCCCGAGTGGAGCACATTTTGACTGTTTTTTTAAAAACATCATTGTACATTGAAATTTCTGCTTGCGTATGCTTTAGAAGCAAGAATTAAGAGGACTACATTCATTATTTCAGCTGAAAAATGCTTAGTTTATGATTTATAGTCAACATTAAGGAAATGTTCCAAACAAGCGTTTTCAGCCCGAGTGGAGCACATTTTGACCCTTTTTTTAAAAACATCATTGTACATTGAAATTTCTGCTTGCGTATGCTTTAGAAGCAAGAATTAAGAGGACTACATTCATTATTTCAGCTGAAAAATGCTTAGTTTATGATTTATAGTCAACATTAATGTCATGTCCCAAACAAGCGTTTTCAGCCCGAGTGGAGCACATTTTGACTGTTTTTTTAAAAACATCATTGTACATTGAAATTTCTGCTTGCGTATGCTTTAGAAGCAAGAATTAAGAGGACTACATTCATTATTTCAGCTGAAAAATGCTTAGTTTATGATTTATAGTCAACATTAATGAAATGTTCCAAACAAGCGTTTTCAGCCCGAGTGGAGCACATTTTGACCCTTTTTTTAAAAACATCATTGTACATTGAAATTTCTGCTTGCGTATGCTTTAGAAGCAAGAATTAAGAGGACTACATTCATTATTTCAGCTGAAAAATGCTTAGTTTATGATTTATAGTCAACATTAATGAAATGTTCCAAACAAGCGTTTTCAGCCCGAGTGGAGCACATTTTGACTGTTTTTTTAAAAACATCATTGTACATTGAAATTTCTGCTTGCGTATGCTTTAGAAGCAAGAATTAAGAGGACTACATTCATTATTTCAGCTGAAAAATGCTTAGTTTATGATTTATAGTCAACATTAATGAAATGTTCCAAACAAGCGTTTTCAGCCCGAGTGGAGCACATTTTGACCCTTTTTTTAAAAACATCATTGTACATTGAAATTTCTGCTTGCGTATGCTTTAGAAGCAAGAATTAAGAGGACTACATTCATTATTTCAGCTGAAAAATGCTTAGTTTATGATTTATAGTCAACATTAATGAAATGTTCCAAACAAGCGTTTTCAGCCCGAGTGGAGCACATTTTGACCCTTTTTTTAAAAACATCATTGTACATTGAAATTTCTGCTTGCGTATGCTTTAGAAGCAAGAATTAAGAGGACTACATTCATTATTTCAGCTGAAAAATGCTTAGTTTATGATTTATAGTCAACATTAATGTCATGTCCCAAACAAGCGTTTTCAGCCCGAGTGGAGCACATTTTGACTGTTTTTTTAAAAACATCATTGTACATTGAAATTTCTGCTTGCGTATGCTTTAGAAGCAAGAATTAAGAGGACTACATTCATTATTTCAGCTGAAAAATGCTTAGTTTATGATTTATAGTCAACATTAATGAAATGTTCCAAACAAGCGTTTTCAGCCCGAGTGGAGCACATTTTGACCCTTTTTTTAAAAACATCATTGTACATTGAAATTTCTGCTTGCGTATGCTTTAGAAGCAAGAATTAAGAGGACTACATTCATTATTTCAGCTGAAAAATGCTTAGTTTATGATTTATAGTCAACATTAATGAAATGTTCCAAACAAGCGTTTTCAGCCCGAGTGGAGCACATTTTGACTGTTTTTTTAAAAACATCATTGTACATTGAAATTTCTGCTTGCGTATGCTTTAGAAGCAAGAATTAAGAGGACTACATTCATTATTTCAGCTGAAAAATGCTTAGTTTATGATTTATAGTCAACATTAATGAAATGTTCCAAACAAGCGTTTTCAGCCCGAGTGGAGCACATTTTGACCCTTTTTTTAAAAACATCATTGTACATTGAAATTTCTGCTTGCGTATGCTTTAGAAGCAAGAATTAAGAGGACTACATTCATTATTTCAGCTGAAAAATGCTTAGTTTTTGATTTGTAGTCAACATTAATGAAATGTCCCCAACAGCGTTTTCAGCCCGAGTGGAGCGCATTTTGACTGTTTTTTTTAAAAACATCATTGTACATTGAAATTTCTGCTTGCGTATGCTTTAGAAGCAAGAATTAAGAGGACTACATTCATTATTTCAGCTGAAAAATGCTTAGTTTATGATTTATAGTCAACATTAAGGAAATGTTCCGAACAAGCGTTTTCAGCCCGAGTGGAGCACATTTTGACCGTTTTTTAAAAAACATCATTGTACATTGAAATTTCTGTTTGCGTATGCTTTAGAAGCAAGAATTAAGAGGACTACATTCATTATTTCAGCTGAAAAATGCTTAGTTTATGATTTATAGTCAACATTAATGTAATGTCCCAAACAAGCGTTTTCAGCCCGAGTGGAGCACATTTTGACCGTTTTTTTAAAAACATCATTGTACATTGAAATTTCTGCTTGCGTATGCTTTAGAAGCAAGAATTAAGAGGACTACATTCATTATTTCAGCTGAAAAATGCTTAGTTTATGATTTATAGTCAACATTAATGAAATGTCCCCAACAGCATTTTCAGCCCGAGTGGAGCACATTTTGACTGTTTTTTTAAAAACATCATTGTACATTGAAATTTCTGCTTGCGAATGCTTAAGAAGCAAGAATTAAGAGGACTACATTCATTATTTCAGCTGAAAAATGCTTAGTTTTTGATTTGTAGTCAACATTAATGAAATGTCCCCAACAGCGTTTTCAGCCCGAGTGGAGCACATTTTGACTGTTTTTTTAAAAACATCATTGTACATTGAAATTTCTGCTTGCGTATGCTTTAGAAGCAAGAATTAAGAGGACTACATTCATTATTTCAGCTGAAAAATGCTTAGTTTATGATTTATAGTCAACATTAAGGAAATGTTCCAAACAAGCGTTTTCAGCCCGAGTGGAGCACATTTTGACCCTTTTTTTAAAAACATCATTGTACATTGAAATTTCTGCTTGCGTATGCTTTAGAAGCAAGAATTAAGAGGACTACATTCATTATTTCAGCTGAAAAATGCTTAGTTTATGATTTATAGTCAACATTAATGTCATGTCCCAAACAAGCGTTTTCAGCCCGAGTGGAGCACATTTTGACTGTTTTTTTAAAAACATCATTGTACATTGAAATTTCTGCTTGCGTATGCTTTAGAAGAAAGAATTAAGAGGACTACATTCATTATTTCAGCTGAAAAATGCTTAGTTTATGATTTATAGTCAACATTAATGAAATGTTCCAAACAAGCGTTTTCAGCCCGAGTGGAGCACATTTTGACCCTTTTTTTAAAAACATCATTGTACATTGAAATTTCTGCTTGCGTATGCTTTAGAAGCAAGAATTAAGAGGACTACATTCATTATTTCAGCTGAAAAATGCTTAGTTTATGATTTATAGTCAACATTAATGAAATGTCCCCAACAGCGTTTTCAGCCCGAGTGGAGCGCATTTTGACTGTTTTTTTTAAAAACATCATTGTACATTGAAATTTCTGCTTGCGTATGCTTTAGAAGCAAGAATTAAGAGGACTACATTCATTATTTCAGCTGAAAAATGCTTAGTTTATGATTTATAGTCAACATTAAGGAAATGTTCCGAACAAGCGTTTTCAGCCCGAGTGGAGCACATTTTGACCGTTTTTTTAAAAACATCATTGTACATTGAAATTTCTGCTTGCGTATGCTTTAGAAGCAAGAATTAAGAGGACTACATTCATTATTTCAGCTGAAAAATGCTTAATTTATGATTTATAGTCAACATTAATGTCATGTCCCAAACAAGCGTTTTCAGCCCGAGTGGAGCACATTTTGACTGTTTTTTTAAAAACATCATTGTACATTGAAATTTCTGCTTGCGTATGCTTTAGAAGCAAGAATTAAGAGGACTACATTCATTATTTCAGCTGAAAAATGCTTAGTTTATGATTTATAGTCAACATTAATGAAATGTCCCCAACAGCGTTTTCAGCCCGAGTGGAGCACATTTTGACTGTTTTTTTAAAAACATCATTGTACATTGAAATTTCTGCTTGCGAATGCTTTAGAAGCAAGAATTAAGAGGACTACATTCATTATTTCAGCTGAAAAATGCTTAGTTTTTGATTTGTAGTCAACATTAATGAAATGTCCCCAACAGCGTTTTCAGCCCGAGTGGAGCACATTTTGACTGTTTTTTTTAAAAACATCATTGTACATTGAAATTTCTGCTTGCGTATGCTTTAGAAGCAAGAATTAAGAGGACTACATTCATTATTTCAGCTGAAAAATGCTTAGTTTATGATTTATAGTCAACATTAAGGAAATGTCCCCAACAGCGTTTTCAGCCCGAGTGGAGCGCATTTTGACTGTTTTTTTTAAAAACATCATTGTACATTGAAATTTCTGCTTGCGTATGCTTTAGAAGCAAGAATTAAGAGGACTACATTCATTATTTCAGCTGAAAAATGCTTAGTTTATGATTTATAGTCAACATTAAGGAAATGTTCCGAACAAGCGTTTTCAGCCCGAGTGGAGCACATTTTGACCGTTTTTTTAAAAACATCATTGTACATTGAAATTTCTGCTTGCGTATGCTTTAGAAGCAAGAATTAAGAGGACTACATTCATTATTTCAGCTGAAAAATGCTTAGTTTATGATTTATAGTCAACATTAATGTCATGTCCCAAACAAGCGTTTTCAGCCCGAGTGGAGCACATTTTGACTGTTTTTTTAAAAACATCATTGTACATTGAAATTTCTGCTTGCGTATGCTTTAGAAGCAAGAATTAAGAGGACTATATTCATTATTTCAGCTGAAAAATGCTTAGTTTATGATTTATAGTCAACATTAATGTAATGTCCCAAACAAGCGTTTTCAGCCCGAGTGGAGCACATTTTGACCGTTTTTTTAAAAACATCATTGTACATTGAAATTTCTGCTTGCGTATGCTTTAGAAGCAAGAATTAAGAGGACTACATTCATTATTTCAGCTGAAAAATGCTTAGTTTATGATTTATAGTCAACATTAATGAAATGTCCCCAACAGCGTTTTCAGCCCGAGTGGAGCGCATTTTGACTGTTTTTTTTAAAAACATCATTGTACATTGAAATTTCTGCTTGCGTATGCTTTAGAAGCAAGAATTAAGAGGACTACATTCATTATTTCAGCTGAAAAATGCTTAGTTTTTGATTTGTAGTCAACATTAATGAAATGTCCCCAACAGCGTTTTCAGCCCGAGTGGAGCACATTTTGACTGTTTTTTTTAAAAACATCATTGTACATTGAAATTTCTGCTTGCGTATGCTTTGGAAGCAAGAATTAAGAGGACTACATTCATTATTTCAGCTGAAAAATGCTTAGTTTATGATTTATAGTCAACATTAATGAAATGTTCCAAACAAGCGTTTTCAGCCCGAGTGGAGCACATTTTGACCCTTTTTTTAAAAACATCATTGTACATTGAAATTTCTGCTTGCGTATGCTTTAGAAGCAAGAAATAAGAGGACTACATTCATTATTTCAGCTGAAAAATGCTTAGTTTTTGATTTGTAGTCAACATTAATGAAATGTCCCCAACAGCGTTTTCAGCCCGAGTGGAGCGCATTTTGACTGTTTTTTTTAAAAACATCATTGTACATTGAAATTTCTGCTTGCGTATGCTTTAGAAGCAAGAATTAAGAGGACTACATTCATTATTTCAGCTGAAAAATGCTTAGTTTATGATTTATAGTCAACATTAAGGAAATGTTCCGAACAAGCGTTTTCAGCCCGAGTGGAGCACATTTTGACCGTTTTTTAAAAAACATCATTGTACATTGAAATTTCTGTTTGCGTATGCTTTAGAAGCAAGAATTAAGAGGACTACATTCATTATTTCAGCTGAAAAATGCTTAGTTTATGATTTATAGTCAACATTAATGTAATGTCCCAAACAAGCGTTTTCAGCCCGAGTGGAGCACATTTTGACCGTTTTTTTAAAAACATCATTGTACATTGAAATTTCTGCTTGCGTATGCTTTAGAAGCAACAATTAAGAGGACTACATTCATTATTTTAGCTGAAAAATGCTTAGTTTATGATTTATAGTCAACATTAATGAAATGTCCCCAACAGCGTTTTCAGCCCGAGTGGAGCACATTTTGACTGTTTTTTTAAAAACATCATTGTACATTGAAATTTCTGCTTGCGTATGCTTTAGAAGCAAGAATTAAGAGGACTACATTCATTATTTCAGCTGAAAAATGCTTAGTTTTTGATTTATAGTCAACATTAATGAAATGTCCCCAACAGCGTTTTCAGCCCGAGTGGAGCACATTTTGACTGTTTTTTTTAAAAACATCATTGTACATTGAAATTTCTGCTTGCGTATGCTTTAGAAGCAAGAATTAAGAGGACTACATTCATTATTTCAGCTGAAAAATGCTTAGTTTATGATTTATAGTCAACATTAATGAAATGTTCCAAACAAGCGTTTTCAGCCCGAGTGGAGCACATTTTGACCCTTTTTTTAAAAACATCATTGTACATTGAAATTTCTGCTTGCGTATGCTTTAGAAGCAAGAATTAAGATTACTACATTCATTATTTCAGCTGAAAAATGCTTAGTTTATGATTTATAGTTAACATTAATGTCATGTCCCAAACAAGCGTTTTCAGCCCGAGTGGAGCACATTTTGACTGTTTTTTTAAAAACATCATTGTACATTGAAATTTCTGCTTGCGTATGCTTTAGAAGCGAGAATTAAGAGGACTACATTCATTATTTCAGCTGAAAAATGCTTAGTTTATGATTTATAGTCAACATTAATGAAATGTTCCAAACAAGCGTTTTCAGCCCGAGTGGAGCACATTTTGACCCTTTTTTTAAAAACATCATTGTACATTGAAATTTCTGCTTGCGTATGCTTTAGAAGCAAGAATTAAGAGGACTACATTCATTATTTCAGCTGAAAAATGCTTAGTTTATGATTTATAGTCAACATTAATGTCATGTCCCAAACAAGCGTTTTCAGCCCGAGTGGAGCACATTTTGACTGTTTTTTTAAAACATCATTGTACATTAAAATTTCTGCTTGCTTATGCTTTAGAAGCAAGAATTAAGAGGACTACATTCATTATTTCAGCTGAAAAATGCTTAGTTTATGATTTATAGTCAACATTAATGAAATGTCCCCAACAGCGTTTTCAGCCCGAGTGGAGCACATTTTGACTGTTTTTTTAAAAACATCATTGTACATTGAAATTTCTGCTTGCGTATGCTTTAGAAGCAAGAATTAAGAGGACTACATTCATTATTTCAGCTGAAAAATGCTTAGTTTTTGATTTGTAGTCAACATTAATGAAATGTCCCCAACAGCGTTTTCAGCCCGAGTGGAGCACATTTTGACTGTTTTTTTAAAAACATCATTGTACATTGAAATTTCTGCTTGCGTATGCTTTAGAAGCAAGAATTAAGAGGACTACATTCATTATTTCAGCTGAAAAATGCTTAGTTTATGATTTATAGTCAACATTAAGGAAATGTTCCAAACAAGCGTTTTCAGCCCGAGTGGAGCACATTTTGACCCTTTTTTTAAAAACATCATTGTACATTGAAATTTCTGCTTGCGTATGCTTTAGAAGCAAGAATTAAGAGGACTACATTCATTATTTCAGCTGAAAAATGCTTAGTTTATGATTTATAGTCAACATTAATGTCATGTCCCAAACAAGCGTTTTCAGCCCGAGTGGAGCACATTTTGACTGTTTTTTTAAAAACATCATTGTACATTGAAATTTCTGCTTGCGTATGCTTTAGAAGCAAGAATTAAGAGGACTACATTCATTATTTCAGCTGAAAAATGCTTAGTTTATGATTTATAGTCAACATTAATGAAATGTTCCAAACAAGCGTTTTCAGCCCGAGTGGAGCACATTTTGACCCTTTTTTTAAAAACATCATTGTACATTGAAATTTCTGCTTGCGTATGCTTTAGAAGCAAGAATTAAGAGGACTACATTCATTATTTCAGCTGAAAAATGCTTAGTTTTTGATTTGTAGTCAACATTAATGAAATGTCCCCAACAGCGTTTTCAGCCCGAGTGGAGCGCATTTTGACTGTTTTTTTTAAAAACATCATTGTACATTGAAATTTCTTCTTGCGTATGCTTTAGAAGCAAGAATTAAGAGGACTACATTCATTATTTCAGCTGAAAAATGCTTAGTTTATGATTTATAGTCAACATTAAGGAAATGTTCCGAACAAGCGTTTTCAGCCCGAGTGGAGCACATTTTGACCGTTTTTTAAAAAACATCATTGTACATTGAAATTTCTGTTTGCGTATGCTTTAGAAGCAAGAATTAAGAGGACTACATTCATTATTTCAGCTGAAAAATGCTTAGTTTATGATTTATAGTCAACATTAATGTAATGTCCCAAACAAGCGTTTTCAGCCCGAGTGGAGCACATTTTGACCGTTTTTTTAAAAACATCATTGTACATTGAAATTTCTGCTTGCGTATGCTTTAGAAGCAAGAATTAAGAGGACTACATTCATTATTTCAGCTGAAAAATGCTTAGTTTATGATTTATAGTCAACATTAATGAAATGTCCCCAACAGCGTTTTCAGCCCGAGTGGAGCACATTTTGACTGTTTTTTTAAAAACATCATTGTACATTGAAATTTCTGCTTGCGAATGCTTTAGAAGCAAGAATTAAGAGGACTACATTCATTATTTCAGCTGAAAAATGCTTAGTTTTTGATTTGTAGTCAACATTAATGAAATGTCCCCAACAGCGTTTTCAGCCCGAGTGGAGCGCATTTTGACTGTTTTTTTTAAAAACATCATTGTACATTGAAATTTCTGCTTGCGTATGCTTTAGAAGCAAGAATTAAGAGGACTACATTCATTATTTCAGCTGAAAAATGCTTAGTTTATGATTTATAGTCAACATTAATGAAATGTTCCAAACAAGCGTTTTCAGCCCGAGTGGAGCACATTTTGACCCTTTTTTTAAAAACATCATTGTACATTGAAATTTCTGCTTGCGTATGCTTTAGAAGCAAGAATTAAGAGGACTACATTCATTATTTCAGCTGAAAAATGCTTAGTTTATGATTTATAGTTAACATTAATGTCATGTCCCAAACAAGCGTTTTCAGCCCGAGTGGAGCACATTTTGACTGTTTTTTTAAAAACATCATTGTACATTGAAATTTCTGCTTGCGTATGCTTTAGAAGCGAGAATTAAGAGGACTACATTCATTATTTCAGCTGAAAAATGCTTAGTTTATGATTTATAGTCAACATTAATGAAATGTTCCAAACAAGCGTTTTCAGCCCGAGTGGAGCACATTTTGACCCTTTTTTTAAAAACATCATTGTACATTGAAATTTCTGCTTGCGTATGCTTTAGAAGCAAGAATTAAGAGGACTACATTCATTATTTCAGCTGAAAAATGCTTAGTTTATGATTTATAGTCAACATTAATGTCATGTCCCAAACAAGCGTTTTCAGCCCGAGTGGAGCACATTTTGACTGTTTTTTTAAAACATCATTGTACATTAAAATTTCTGCTTGCTTATGCTTTAGAAGCAAGAATTAAGAGGACTACATTCATTATTTCAGCTGAAAAATGCTTAGTTTATGATTTATAGTCAACATTAATGAAATGTCCCCAACAGCGTTTTCAGCCCGAGTGGAGCGCATTTTGACTGTTTTTTTAAAAACATCATTGTACATTGAAATTTCTGCTTGCGTATGCTTTAGAAGCAAGAATTAAGAGGACTACATTCATTATTTCAGCTGAAAAATGCTTAGTTTTTGATTTGTAGTCAACATTAATGAAATGTCCCCAACAGCGTTTTCAGCCCGAGTGGAGCACATTTTGACTGTTTTTTTAAAAACATCATTGTACATTGAAATTTCTGCTTGCGTATGCTTTAGAAGCAAGAATTAAGAGGACTACATTCATTATTTCAGCTGAAAAATGCTTAGTTTATGATTTATAGTCAACATTAAGGAAATGTTCCAAACAAGCGTTTTCAGCCCGAGTGGAGCACATTTTGACCCTTTTTTTAAAAACATCATTGTACATTGAAATTTCTGCTTGCGTATGCTTTAGAAGCAAGAATTAAGAGGACTACATTCATTATTTCAGCTGAAAAATGCTTAGTTTTTGATTTGTAGTCAACATTAATGAAATGTCCCCAACAGCGTTTTCAGCCCGAGTGGAGCGCATTTTGACTGTTTTTTTTAAAAACATCATTGTACATTGAAATTTCTTCTTGCGTATGCTTTAGAAGCAAGAATTAAGAGGACTACATTCATTATTTCAGCTGAAAAATGCTTAGTTTATGATTTATAGTCAACATTAAGGAAATGTTCCGAACAAGCGTTTTCAGCCCGAGTGGAGCACATTTTGACCGTTTTTTAAAAAACATCATTGTACATTGAAATTTCTGTTTGCGTATGCTTTAGAAGCAAGAATTAAGAGGACTACATTCATTATTTCAGCTGAAAAATGCTTAGTTTATGATTTATAGTCAACATTAATGTAATGTCCCAAACAAGCGTTTTCAGCCCGAGTGGAGCACATTTTGACCGTTTTTTTAAAAACATCATTGTACATTGAAATTTCTGCTTGCGTATGCTTTAGAAGCAAGAATTAAGAGGACTACATTCATTATTTCAGCTGAAAAATGCTTAGTTTATGATTTATAGTCAACATTAATGAAATGTCCCCAACAGCGTTTTCAGCCCGAGTGGAGCACATTTTGACTGTTTTTTTAAAAACATCATTGTACATTGAAATTTCTGCTTGCGAATGCTTTAGAAGCAAGAATTAAGAGGACTACATTCATTATTTCAGCTGAAAAATGCTTAGTTTTTGATTTGTAGTCAACATTAATGAAATGTCCCCAACAGCGTTTTCAGCCCGAGTGGAGCACATTTTGACTGTTTTTTTAAAAACATCATTGTACATTGAAATTTCTGCTTGCGTATGCTTTAGAAGCAAGAATTAAGAGGACTACATTCATTATTTCAGCTGAAAAATGCTTAGTTTATGATTTATAGTCAACATTAAGGAAATGTTCCAAACAAGCGTTTTCAGCCCGAGTGGAGCACATTTTGACCCTTTTTTTAAAAACATCATTGTACATTGAAATTTCTGCTTGCGTATGCTTTAGAAGCAAGAATTAAGAGGACTACATTCATTATTTCAGCTGAAAAATGCTTAGTTTATGATTTATAGTCAACATTAATGTCATGTCCCAAACAAGCGTTTTCAGCCCGAGTGGAGCACATTTTGACTGTTTTTTTAAAAACATCATTGTACATTGAAATTTCTGCTTGCGTATGCTTTAGAAGCAAGAATTAAGAGGACTACATTCATTATTTCAGCTGAAAAATGCTTAGTTTATGATTTATAGTCAACATTAATGAAATGTTCCAAACAAGCGTTTTCAGCCCGAGTGGAGCACATTTTGACCCTTTTTTTAAAAACATCATTGTACATTGAAATTTCTGCTTGCGTATGCTTTAGAAGCAAGAATTAAGAGGACTACATTCATTATTTCAGCTGAAAAATGCTTAGTTTATGATTTATAGTCAACATTAATGAAATGTTCCAAACAAGCGTTTTCAGCCCGAGTGGAGCACATTTTGACTGTTTTTTTAAAAACATCATTGTACATTGAAATTTCTGCTTGCGTATGCTTTAGAAGCAAGAATTAAGAGGACTACATTCATTATTTCAGCTGAAAAATGCTTAGTTTATGATTTATAGTCAACATTAATGAAATGTTCCAAACAAGCGTTTTCAGCCCGAGTGGAGCACATTTTGACCCTTTTTTTAAAAACATCATTGTACATTGAAATTTCTGCTTGCGTATGCTTTAGAAGCAAGAATTAAGAGGACTACATTCATTATTTCAGCTGAAAAATGCTTAGTTTTTGATTTGTAGTCAACATTAATGAAATGTCCCCAACAGCGTTTTCAGCCCGAGTGGAGCGCATTTTGACTGTTTTTTTTAAAAACATCATTGTACATTGAAATTTCTGCTTGCGTATGCTTTAGAAGCAAGAATTAAGAGGACTACATTCATTATTTCAGCTGAAAAATGCTTAGTTTATGATTTATAGTCAACATTAAGGAAATGTTCCGAACAAGCGTTTTCAGCCCGAGTGGAGCACATTTTGACCGTTTTTTAAAAAACATCATTGTACATTGAAATTTCTTTTTGCGTATGCTTTAGAAGCAAGAATTAAGAGGACTACATTCATTATTTCAGCTGAAAAATGCTTAGTTTATGATTTATAGTCAACATTAATGTAATGTCCCAAACAAGCGTTTTCAGCCCGAGTGGAGCACATTTTGACTGTTTTTTTAAAAACATCATTGTACATTGAAATTTCTGCTTGCGTATGCTTTAGAAGCAAGAATTAAGAGGACTACATTCATTATTTCAGCTGAAAAATGCTTAGTTTATGATTTATAGTCAACATTAATGTCATGTCCCAAACAAGCGTTTTCAGCCCGAGTGGAGCACATTTTGACTGTTTTTTTAAAAACATCATTGTACATTGAAATTTCTGCTTGCGTATGCTTTAGAAGCAAGAATTAAGAGGACTACATTCATTATTTCAGCTGAAAAATGCTTAGTTTATGATTTATAGTCAACATTAATGAAATGTTCCAAACAAGCGTTTTCAGCCCGAGTGGAGCACATTTTGACCCTTTTTTTAAAAACATCATTGTACATTGAAATTTCTGCTTGCGTATGCTTTAGAAGCAAGAATTAAGAGGACTACATTCATTATTTCAGCTGAAAAATGCTTAGTTTTTGATTTGTAGTCAACATTAATGAAATGTCCCCAACAGCGTTTTCAGCCCGAGTGGAGCGCATTTTGACTGTTTTTTTTAAAAACATCATTGTACATTGAAATTTCTGCTTGCGTATGCTTTAGAAGCAAGAATTAAGAGGACTACATTCATTATTTCAGCTGAAAAATGCTTAGTTTATGATTTATAGTCAACATTAAGGAAATGTTCCGAACAAGCGTTTTCAGCCCGAGTGGAGCACATTTTGACCGTTTTTTTAAAAAACATCATTGTACATTGAAATTTCTGTTTGCGTATGCTTTAGAAGCAAGAATTAAGAGGACTACATTCATTATTTCAGCTGAAAAATGCTTAGTTTATGATTTATAGTCAACATTAATGTAATGTCCCAAACAAGCGTTTTCAGCCCGAGTGGAGCACATTTTGACCGTTTTTTTAAAAACATCATTGTACATTGAAATTTCTGCTTGCGTATGCTTTAGAAGCAAGAATTAAGAGGACTACATTCATTATTTCAGCTGAAAAATGCTTAGTTTATGATTTATAGTCAACATTAATGAAATGTCCCCAACAGCATTTTCAGCCCGAGTGGAGCACATTTTGACTGTTTTTTTAAAAACATCATTGTACATTGAAATTTCTGCTTGCGAATGCTTAAGAAGCAAGAATTAAGAGGACTACATTCATTATTTCAGCTGAAAAATGCTTAGTTTTTGATTTGTAGTCAACATTAATGAAATGTCCCCAACAGCGTTTTCAGCCCGAGTGGAGCACATTTTGACTGTTTTTTTAAAAACATCATTGTACATTGAAATTTCTGCTTGCGTATGCTTTAGAAGCAAGAATTAAGAGGACTACATTCATTATTTCAGCTGAAAAATGCTTAGTTTATGATTTATAGTCAACATTAAGGAAATGTTCCAAACAAGCGTTTTCAGCCCGAGTGGAGCACATTTTGACCCTTTTTTTAAAAACATCATTGTACATTGAAATTTCTGCTTGCGTATGCTTTAGAAGCAAGAATTAAGAGGACTACATTCATTATTTCAGCTGAAAAATGCTTAGTTTATGATTTATAGTCAACATTAATGTCATGTCCCAAACAAGCGTTTTCAGCCCGAGTGGAGCACATTTTGACTGTTTTTTTAAAAACATCATTGTACATTGAAATTTCTGCTTGCGTTTAATTTAGAAGCAAGAATTAAGAGGACTACATTCATTATTTCAGCTGAAAAATGCTTAGTTTATGATTTATAGTCAACATTAAGGAAATGTTCCGAACAAGCGTTTTCAGCCCGAGTGGAGCACATTTTGACCGTTTTTTAAAAAACATCATTGTACATTGAAATTTCTGTTTGCGTATGCTTTAGAAGCAAGAATTAAGAGGACTACATTCATTATTTCAGCTGAAAAATGCTTAGTTTATGATTTATAGTCAACATTAATGTAATGTCCCAAACAAGCGTTTTCAGCCCGAGTGGAGCACATTTTGACCGTTTTTTTAAAAACATCATTGTACATTGAAATTTCTGCTTGCGTATGCTTTAGAAGCAAGAATTAAGAGGACTACATTCATTATTTCAGCTGAAAAATGCTTAGTTTATGATTTATAGTCAACATTAATGAAATGTCCCCAACAGCGTTTTCAGCCCGAGTGGAGCACATTTTGACTGTTTTTTTAAAAACATCATTGTACATTGAAATTTCTGCTTGCGTATGCTTTAGAAGCAAGAATTAAGAGGACTACATTCATTATTTCAGCTGAAAAATGCTTAGTTTTTGATTTATAGTCAACATTAATGAAATGTCCCCAACAGCGTTTTCAGCCCGAGTGGAGCACATTTTGACTGTTTTTTTTAAAAACATCATTGTACATTGAAATTTCTGCTTGCGTATGCTTTAGAAGCAAGAATTAAGAGGACTACATTCATTATTTCAGCTGAAAAATGCTTAGTTTATGATTTATAGTCAACATTAATGAAATGTTCCAAACAAGCGTTTTCAGCCCGAGTGGAGCACATTTTGACCCTTTTTTTAAAAACATCATTGTACATTGAAATTTCTGCTTGCGTATGCTTTAGAAGCAAGAATTAAGAGGACTACATTCATTATTTCAGCTGAAAAATGCTTAGTTTATGATTTATAGTTAACATTAATGTCATGTCCCAAACAAGCGTTTTCAGCCCGAGTGGAGCACATTTTGACTGTTTTTTTAAAAACATCATTGTACATTGAAATTTCTGCTTGCGTATGCTTTAGAAGCGAGAATTAAGAGGACTACATTCATTATTTCAGCTGAAAAATGCTTAGTTTATGATTTATAGTCAACATTAATGAAATGTTCCAAACAAGCGTTTTCAGCCCGAGTGGAGCACATTTTGACATTTTTTTTAAAAACATCATTGTACATTGAAATTTCTGCTTGCGTATGCTTTAGAAGCAAGAATTAAGAGGACTACATTCATTATTTCAGCTGAAAAATGCTTAGTTTATGATTTATAGTCAACATTAATGTCATGTCCCAAACAAGCGTTTTCAGCCCGAGTGGAGCACATTTTGACTGTTTTTTTAAAACATCATTGTACATTAAAATTTCTGCTTGCTTATGCTTTAGAAGCAAGAATTAAGAGGACTACATTCATTATTTCAGCTGAAAAATGCTTAGTTTATGATTTATAGTCAACATTAATGAAATGTCCCCAACAGCGTTTTCAGCCCGAGTGGAGCACATTTTGACTGTTTTTTTAAAAACATCATTGTACATTGAAATTTCTGCTTGCGTATGCTTTAGAAGCAAGAATTAAGAGGACTACATTCATTATTTCAGCTGAAAAATGCTTAGTTTTTGATTTATAGTCAACATTAATGAAATGTCCCCAACAGCGTTTTCAGCCCGAGTGGAGCACATTTTGACTGTTTTTTTTAAAAACATCATTGTACATTGAAATTTCTGCTTGCGTATGCTTTAGAAGCAAGAATTAAGAGGACTACATTCATTATTTCAGCTGAAAAATGCTTAGTTTATGATTTATAGTCAACATTAATGAAATGTTCCAAACAAGCGTTTTCAGCCCGAGTGGAGCACATTTTGACCGTTTTTTTAAAAAGATCATTGTACTTTGAAATTTCTGCTTGCGTATGCTTTAGAAGCAAGAATTAAGAGGACTACATTCATTATTTCAGCTGAAAAATGCTTAGTTTATGATTTATAGTCAACATTAATGTCATGTCCCAAACAAGCGTTTTCAGCCCGAGTGGAGCACATTTTGACTGTTTTTTTAAAAACATCATTGTACATTGAAATTTCTGCTTGCGTATGCTTTAGAAGCAAGAATTAAGAGGACTACATTCATTATTTCAGCTGAAAAATGCTTAGTTTATGATTTATAGTCAACATTAAGGAAATGTTCCAAACAAGCGTTTTCAGCCCGAGTGGAGCACATTTTGACCCTTTTTTTAAAAACATCATTGTACATTGAAATTTCTGCTTGCGTATGCTTTAGAAGCAAGAATTAAGAGGACTACATTCATTATTTCAGCTGAAAAATGCTTAGTTTATGATTTATAGTCAACATTAATGTCATGTCCCAAACAAGCGTTTTCAGCCCGAGTGGAGCACATTTTGACTGTTTTTTTAAAAACATCATTGTACATTGAAATTTCTGCTTGCGTATGCTTTAGAAGCAAGAATTAAGAGGACTACATTCATTATTTCAGCTGAAAAATGCTTAGTTTATGATTTATAGTCAACATTAATGTCATGTCCCAAACAAGCGTTTTCAGCCCGAGTGGAGCACATTTTGACTGTTTTTTTAAAAACATCATTGTACATTGAAATTTCTGCTTGCGTATGCTTTAGAAGCAAGAATTAAGAGGACTACATTCATTATTTCAGCTGAAAAATGCTTAGTTTATGATTTATAGTCAACATTAATGAAATGTTCCAAACAAGCGTTTTCAGCCCGAGTGGAGCACATTTTGACCCTTTTTTTAAAAACATCATTGTACATTGAAATTTCTGCTTGCGTATGCTTTAGAAGCAAGAATTAAGAGGACTACATTCATTATTTCAGCTGAAAAATGCTTAGTTTTTGATTTGTAGTCAACATTAATGAAATGTCCCCAACAGCGTTTTCAGCCCGAGTGGAGCGCATTTTGACAGTTTTTTTTAAAAACATCATTGTACATTGAAATTTCTGCTTGCGTATGCTTTAGAAGCAAGAATTAAGAGGACTACATTCATTATTTCAGCTGAAAAATGCTTAGTTTATGATTTATAGTCAACATTAAGGAAATGTTCCGAACAAGCGTTTTCAGCCCGAGTGGAGCACATTTTGACCGTTTTTTAAAAAACATCATTGTACATTGAAATTTCTTTTTGCGTATGCTTTAGAAGCAAGAATTAAGAGGACTACATTCATTATTTCAGCTGAAAAAGGCTTAGTTTATGATTTATAGTCAACATTAATGTAATGTCCCAAACAAGCGTTTTCAGCCCGAGTGGAGCACATTTTGACTGTTTTTTTAAAAACATCATTGTACATTGAAATTTCTGCTTGCGTATGCTTTAGAAGCAAGAATTAAGAGGACTACATTCATTATTTCAGCTGAAAAATGCTTAGTTTATGATTTATAGTCAACATTAATGTCATGTCCCAAACAAGCGTTTTCAGCCCGAGTGGAGCACATTTTGACTGTTTTTTTAAAAACATCATTGTACATTGAAATTTCTGCTTGCGTATGCTTTAGAAGCAAGAATTAAGAGGACTACATTCATTATTTCAGCTGAAAAATGCTTAGTTTATGATTTATAGTCAACATTAATGAAATGTTCCAAACAAGCGTTTTCAGCCCGAGTGGAGCACATTTTGACCCTTTTTTTAAAAACATCATTGTACATAGAAATTTCTGCTTGCGTATGCTTTAGAAGCAAGAATTAAGAGGACTACATTCATTATTTCAGCTGAAAAATGCTTAGTTTTTGATTTGTAGTCAACATTAATGAAATGTCCCCAACAGCGTTTTCAGCCCGAGTGGAGCGCATTTTGACTGTTTTTTTTAAAAACATCATTGTACATTGAAATTTCTGCTTGCGTATGCTTTAGAAGCAAGAATTAAGAGGACTACATTCATTATTTCAGCTGAAAAATGCTTAGTTTATGATTTATAGTCAACATTAAGGAAATGTTCCGAACAAGCGTTTTCAGCCCGAGTGGAGCACATTTTGACCGTTTTTTAAAAAACATCATTGTACATTGAAATTTCTGTTTGCGTATGCTTTAGAAGCAAGAATTAAGAGGACTACATTCATTATTTCAGCTGAAAAATGCTTAGTTTATGATTTATAGTCAACATTAATGTAATGTCCCAAACAAGCGTTTTCAGCCCGAGTGGAGCACATTTTGACCGTTTTTTTAAAAACATCATTGTACATTGAAATTTCTGCTTGCGTATGCTTTAGAAGCAAGAATTAAGAGGACTACATTCATTATTTCAGCTGAAAAATGCTTAGTTTATGATTTATAGTCAACATTAATGAAATGTTCCAAACAAGCGTTTTCAGCCCGAGTGGAGCACATTTTGACTGTTTTTTTAAAAACATCATTGTACATTGAAATTTCTGCTTGCGTATGCTTTAGAAGCAAGAATTAAGAGGACTACATTCATTATTTCAGCTGAAAAATGCTTAGTTTATGATTTATAGTCAACATTAATGAAATGTTCCAAACAAGCGTTTTCAGCCCGAGTGGAGCACATTTTGACCCTTTTTTTAAAAACATCATTGTACATTGAAATTTCTGCTTGCGTATGCTTTAGAAGCAAGAATTAAGAGGACTACATTCATTATTTCAGCTGAAAAATGCTTAGTTTTTGATTTGTAGTCAACATTAATGAAATGTCCCCAACAGCGTTTTCAGCCCGAGTGGAGCGCATTTTGACTGTTTTTTTTAAAAACATCATTGTACATTGAAATTTCTGCTTGCGTATGCTTTAGAAGCAAGAATTAAGAGGACTACATTCATTATTTCAGCTGAAAAATGCTTAGTTTATGATTTATAGTCAACATTAAGGAAATGTTCCGAACAAGCGTTTTCAGCCCGAGTGGAGCACATTTTGACCGTTTTTTAAAAAACATCATTGTACATTGAAATTTCTTTTTGCGTATGCTTTAGAAGCAAGAATTAAGAGGACTACATTCATTATTTCAGCTGAAAAATGCTTAGTTTATGATTTATAGTCAACATTAATGAAATGTTCCAAACAAGCGTTTTCAGCCCGAGTGGAGCACATTTTGACTGTTTTTTTAAAAACATCATTGTACATTGAAATTTCTGCTTGCGTATGCTTTAGAAGCAAGAATTAAGAGGACTACATTCATTATTTCAGCTGAAAAATGCTTAGTTTATGATTTATAGTCAACATTAATGAAATGTTCCAAACAAGCGTTTTCAGCCCGAGTGGAGCACATTTTGACCCTTTTTTTAAAAACATCATTGTACATTGAAATTTCTGCTTGCGTATGCTTTAGAAGCAAGAATTAAGAGGACTACATTCATTATTTCAGCTGAAAAATGCTTAGTTTTTGATTTGTAGTCAACATTAATGAAATGTCCCCAACAGCGTTTTCAGCCCGAGTGGAGCGCATTTTGACTGTTTTTTTTAAAAACATCATTGTACATTGAAATTTCTGCTTGCGTATGCTTTAGAAGCAAGAATTAAGAGGACTACATTCATTATTTCAGCTGAAAAATGCTTAGTTTATGATTTATAGTCAACATTAAGGAAATGTTCCGAACAAGCGTTTTCAGCCCGAGTGGAGCACATTTTGACCGTTTTTTAAAAAACATCATTGTACATTGAAATTTCTTTTTGCGTATGCTTTAGAAGCAAGAATTAAGAGGACTACATTCATTATTTCAGCTGAAAAATGCTTAGTTTATGATTTATAGTCAACATTAATGTAATGTCCCAAACAAGCGTTTTCAGCCCGAGTGGAGCACATTTTGACTGTTTTTTTAAAAACATCATTGTACATTGAAATTTCTGCTTGCGTATGCTTTAGAAGCAAGAATTAAGAGGACTACATTCATTATTTCAGCTGAAAAATGCTTAGTTTATGATTTATAGTCAACATTAATGTCATGTCCCAAACAAGCGTTTTCAGCCCGAGTGGAGCACATTTTGACTGTTTTTTTAAAAACATCATTGTACATTGAAATTTCTGCTTGCGTATGCTTTAGAAGCAAGAATTAAGAGGACTACATTCATTATTTCAGCTGAAAAATGCTTAGTTTATGATTTATAGTCAACATTAATGAAATGTTCCAAACAAGCGTTTTCAGCCCGAGTGGAGCACATTTTGACCCTTTTTTTAAAAACATCATTGTACATTGAAATTTCTGCTTGCGTATGCTTTAGAAGCAAGAATTAAGAGGACTACATTCATTATTTCAGCTGAAAAATGCTTAGTTTTTGATTTGTAGTCAACATTAATGAAATGTCCCCAACAGCGTTTTCAGCCCGAGTGGAGCGCATTTTGACTGTTTTTTTTAAAAACATCATTGTACATTGAAATTTCTGCTTGCGTATGCTTTAGAAGCAAGAATTAAGAGGACTACATTCATTATTTCAGCTGAAAAATGCTTAGTTTATGATTTATAGTCAACATTAAGGAAATGTTCCGAACAAGCGTTTTCAGCCCGAGTGGAGCACATTTTGACCGTTTTTTTAAAAAACATCATTGTACATTGAAATTTCTGTTTGCGTATGCTTTAGAAGCAAGAATTAAGAGGACTACATTCATTATTTCAGCTGAAAAATGCTTAGTTTATGATTTATAGTCAACATTAATGTAATGTCCCAAACAAGCGTTTTCAGCCCGAGTGGAGCACATTTTGACCGTTTTTTTAAAAACATCATTGTACATTGAAATTTCTGCTTGCGTATGCTTTAGAAGCAAGAATTAAGAGGACTACATTCATTATTTCAGCTGAAAAATGCTTAGTTTATGATTTATAGTCAACATTAATGAAATGTCCCCAACAGCATTTTCAGCCCGAGTGGAGCACATTTTGACTGTTTTTTTAAAAACATCATTGTACATTGAAATTTCTGCTTGCGAATGCTTAAGAAGCAAGAATTAAGAGGACTACATTCATTATTTCAGCTGAAAAATGCTTAGTTTTTGATTTGTAGTCAACATTAATGAAATGTCCCCAACAGCGTTTTCAGCCCGAGTGGAGCACATTTTGACTGTTTTTTTAAAAACATCATTGTACATTGAAATTTCTGCTTGCGTATGCTTTAGAAGCAAGAATTAAGAGGACTACATTCATTATTTCAGCTGAAAAATGCTTAGTTTATGATTTATAGTCAACATTAAGGAAATGTTCCAAACAAGCGTTTTCAGCCCGAGTGGAGCACATTTTGACCCTTTTTTTAAAAACATCATTGTACATTGAAATTTCTGCTTGCGTATGCTTTAGAAGCAAGAATTAAGAGGACTACATTCATTATTTCAGCTGAAAAATGCTTAGTTTATGATTTATAGTCAACATTAATGTCATGTCCCAAACAAGCGTTTTCAGCCCGAGTGGAGCACATTTTGACTGTTTTTTTAAAAACATCATTGTACATTGAAATTTCTGCTTGCGTTTAATTTAGAAGCAAGAATTAAGAGGACTACATTCATTATTTCAGCTGAAAAATGCTTAGTTTATGATTTATAGTCAACATTAAGGAAATGTTCCGAACAAGCGTTTTCAGCCCGAGTGGAGCACATTTTGACCGTTTTTTAAAAAACATCATTGTACATTGAAATTTCTGTTTGCGTATGCTTTAGAAGCAAGAATTAAGAGGACTACATTCATTATTTCAGCTGAAAAATGCTTAGTTTATGATTTATAGTCAACATTAATGTAATGTCCCAAACAAGCGTTTTCAGCCCGAGTGGAGCACATTTTGACCGTTTTTTTAAAAACATCATTGTACATTGAAATTTCTGCTTGCGTATGCTTTAGAAGCAAGAATTAAGAGGACTACATTCATTATTTCAGCTGAAAAATGCTTAGTTTATGATTTATAGTCAACATTAATGAAATGTCCCCAACAGCGTTTTCAGCCCGAGTGGAGCACATTTTGACTGTTTTTTTAAAAACATCATTGTACATTGAAATTTCTGCTTGCGTATGCTTTAGAAGCAAGAATTAAGAGGACTACATTCATTATTTCAGCTGAAAAATGCTTAGTTTTTGATTTATAGTCAACATTAATGAAATGTCCCCAACAGCGTTTTCAGCCCGAGTGGAGCACATTTTGACTGTTTTTTTTAAAAACATCATTGTACATTGAAATTTCTGCTTGCGTATGCTTTAGAAGCAAGAATTAAGAGGACTACATTCATTATTTCAGCTGAAAAATGCTTAGTTTATGATTTATAGTCAACATTAATGAAATGTTCCAAACAAGCGTTTTCAGCCCGAGTGGAGCACATTTTGACCCTTTTTTTAAAAACATCATTGTACATTGAAATTTCTGCTTGCGTATGCTTTAGAAGCAAGAATTAAGAGGACTACATTCATTATTTCAGCTGAAAAATGCTTAGTTTATGATTTATAGTTAACATTAATGTCATGTCCCAAACAAGCGTTTTCAGCCCGAGTGGAGCACATTTTGACTGTTTTTTTAAAAACATCATTGTACATTGAAATTTCTGCTTGCGTATGCTTTAGAAGCGAGAATTAAGAGGACTACATTCATTATTTCAGCTGAAAAATGCTTAGTTTATGATTTATAGTCAACATTAATGAAATGTTCCAAACAAGCGTTTTCAGCCCGAGTGGAGCACATTTTGACATTTTTTTTAAAAACATCATTGTACATTGAAATTTCTGCTTGCGTATGCTTTAGAAGCAAGAATTAAGAGGACTACATTCATTATTTCAGCTGAAAAATGCTTAGTTTATGATTTATAGTCAACATTAATGTCATGTCCCAAACAAGCGTTTTCAGCCCGAGTGGAGCACATTTTGACTGTTTTTTTAAAACATCATTGTACATTAAAATTTCTGCTTGCTTATGCTTTAGAAGCAAGAATTAAGAGGACTACATTCATTATTTCAGCTGAAAAATGCTTAGTTTATGATTTATAGTCAACATTAATGAAATGTCCCCAACAGCGTTTTCAGCCCGAGTGGAGCACATTTTGACTGTTTTTTTAAAAACATCATTGTACATTGAAATTTCTGCTTGCGTATGCTTTAGAAGCAAGAATTAAGAGGACTACATTCATTATTTCAGCTGAAAAATGCTTAGTTTTTGATTTATAGTCAACATTAATGAAATGTCCCCAACAGCGTTTTCAGCCCGAGTGGAGCACATTTTGACTGTTTTTTTTAAAAACATCATTGTACATTGAAATTTCTGCTTGCGTATGCTTTAGAAGCAAGAATTAAGAGGACTACATTCATTATTTCAGCTGAAAAATGCTTAGTTTATGATTTATAGTCAACATTAATGAAATGTTCCAAACAAGCGTTTTCAGCCCGAGTGGAGCACATTTTGACCGTTTTTTTAAAAAGATCATTGTACTTTGAAATTTCTGCTTGCGTATGCTTTAGAAGCAAGAATTAAGAGGACTACATTCATTATTTCAGCTGAAAAATGCTTAGTTTATGATTTATAGTCAACATTAATGTCATGTCCCAAACAAGCGTTTTCAGCCCGAGTGGAGCACATTTTGACTGTTTTTTTAAAAACATCATTGTACATTGAAATTTCTGCTTGCGTATGCTTTAGAAGCAAGAATTAAGAGGACTACATTCATTATTTCAGCTGAAAAATGCTTAGTTTATGATTTATAGTCAACATTAAGGAAATGTTCCAAACAAGCGTTTTCAGCCCGAGTGGAGCACATTTTGACCCTTTTTTTAAAAACATCATTGTACATTGAAATTTCTGCTTGCGTATGCTTTAGAAGCAAGAATTAAGAGGACTACATTCATTATTTCAGCTGAAAAATGCTTAGTTTATGATTTATAGTCAACATTAATGTCATGTCCCAAACAAGCGTTTTCAGCCCGAGTGGAGCACATTTTGACTGTTTTTTTAAAAACATCATTGTACATTGAAATTTCTGCTTGCGTATGCTTTAGAAGCAAGAATTAAGAGGACTACATTCATTATTTCAGCTGAAAAATGCTTAGTTTATGATTTATAGTCAACATTAATGTCATGTCCCAAACAAGCGTTTTCAGCCCGAGTGGAGCACATTTTGACTGTTTTTTTAAAAACATCATTGTACATTGAAATTTCTGCTTGCGTATGCTTTAGAAGCAAGAATTAAGAGGACTACATTCATTATTTCAGCTGAAAAATGCTTAGTTTATGATTTATAGTCAACATTAATGAAATGTTCCAAACAAGCGTTTTCAGCCCGAGTGGAGCACATTTTGACCCTTTTTTTAAAAACATCATTGTACATTGAAATTTCTGCTTGCGTATGCTTTAGAAGCAAGAATTAAGAGGACTACATTCATTATTTCAGCTGAAAAATGCTTAGTTTTTGATTTGTAGTCAACATTAATGAAATGTCCCCAACAGCGTTTTCAGCCCGAGTGGAGCGCATTTTGACAGTTTTTTTTAAAAACATCATTGTACATTGAAATTTCTGCTTGCGTATGCTTTAGAAGCAAGAATTAAGAGGACTACATTCATTATTTCAGCTGAAAAATGCTTAGTTTATGATTTATAGTCAACATTAAGGAAATGTTCCGAACAAGCGTTTTCAGCCCGAGTGGAGCACATTTTGACCGTTTTTTAAAAAACATCATTGTACATTGAAATTTCTTTTTGCGTATGCTTTAGAAGCAAGAATTAAGAGGACTACATTCATTATTTCAGCTGAAAAAGGCTTAGTTTATGATTTATAGTCAACATTAATGTAATGTCCCAAACAAGCGTTTTCAGCCCGAGTGGAGCACATTTTGACTGTTTTTTTAAAAACATCATTGTACATTGAAATTTCTGCTTGCGTATGCTTTAGAAGCAAGAATTAAGAGGACTACATTCATTATTTCAGCTGAAAAATGCTTAGTTTATGATTTATAGTCAACATTAATGTCATGTCCCAAACAAGCGTTTTCAGCCCGAGTGGAGCACATTTTGACTGTTTTTTTAAAAACATCATTGTACATTGAAATTTCTGCTTGCGTATGCTTTAGAAGCAAGAATTAAGAGGACTACATTCATTATTTCAGCTGAAAAATGCTTAGTTTATGATTTATAGTCAACATTAATGAAATGTTCCAAACAAGCGTTTTCAGCCCGAGTGGAGCACATTTTGACCCTTTTTTTAAAAACATCATTGTACATAGAAATTTCTGCTTGCGTATGCTTTAGAAGCAAGAATTAAGAGGACTACATTCATTATTTCAGCTGAAAAATGCTTAGTTTTTGATTTGTAGTCAACATTAATGAAATGTCCCCAACAGCGTTTTCAGCCCGAGTGGAGCGCATTTTGACTGTTTTTTTTAAAAACATCATTGTACATTGAAATTTCTGCTTGCGTATGCTTTAGAAGCAAGAATTAAGAGGACTACATTCATTATTTCAGCTGAAAAATGCTTAGTTTATGATTTATAGTCAACATTAAGGAAATGTTCCGAACAAGCGTTTTCAGCCCGAGTGGAGCACATTTTGACCGTTTTTTAAAAAACATCATTGTACATTGAAATTTCTGTTTGCGTATGCTTTAGAAGCAAGAATTAAGAGGACTACATTCATTATTTCAGCTGAAAAATGCTTAGTTTATGATTTATAGTCAACATTAATGTAATGTCCCAAACAAGCGTTTTCAGCCCGAGTGGAGCACATTTTGACCGTTTTTTTAAAAACATCATTGTACATTGAAATTTCTGCTTGCGTATGCTTTAGAAGCAAGAATTAAGAGGACTACATTCATTATTTCAGCTGAAAAATGCTTAGTTTATGATTTATAGTCAACATTAATGAAATGTTCCAAACAAGCGTTTTCAGCCCGAGTGGAGCACATTTTGACTGTTTTTTTAAAAACATCATTGTACATTGAAATTTCTGCTTGCGTATGCTTTAGAAGCAAGAATTAAGAGGACTACATTCATTATTTCAGCTGAAAAATGCTTAGTTTATGATTTATAGTCAACATTAATGAAATGTTCCAAACAAGCGTTTTCAGCCCGAGTGGAGCACATTTTGACCCTTTTTTTAAAAACATCATTGTACATTGAAATTTCTGCTTGCGTATGCTTTAGAAGCAAGAATTAAGAGGACTACATTCATTATTTCAGCTGAAAAATGCTTAGTTTTTGATTTGTAGTCAACATTAATGAAATGTCCCCAACAGCGTTTTCAGCCCGAGTGGAGCGCATTTTGACTGTTTTTTTTAAAAACATCATTGTACATTGAAATTTCTGCTTGCGTATGCTTTAGAAGCAAGAATTAAGAGGACTACATTCATTATTTCAGCTGAAAAATGCTTAGTTTATGATTTATAGTCAACATTAAGGAAATGTTCCGAACAAGCGTTTTCAGCCCGAGTGGAGCACATTTTGACCGTTTTTTAAAAAACATCATTGTACATTGAAATTTCTTTTTGCGTATGCTTTAGAAGCAAGAATTAAGAGGACTACATTCATTATTTCAGCTGAAAAATGCTTAGTTTATGATTTATAGTCAACATTAATGAAATGTTCCAAACAAGCGTTTTCAGCCCGAGTGGAGCACATTTTGACTGTTTTTTTAAAAACATCATTGTACATTGAAATTTCTGCTTGCGTATGCTTTAGAAGCAAGAATTAAGAGGACTACATTCATTATTTCAGCTGAAAAATGCTTAGTTTATGATTTATAGTCAACATTAATGAAATGTTCCAAACAAGCGTTTTCAGCCCGAGTGGAGCACATTTTGACCCTTTTTTTAAAAACATCATTGTACATTGAAATTTCTGCTTGCGTATGCTTTAGAAGCAAGAATTAAGAGGACTACATTCATTATTTCAGCTGAAAAATGCTTAGTTTTTGATTTGTAGTCAACATTAATGAAATGTCCCCAACAGCGTTTTCAGCCCGAGTGGAGCGCATTTTGACTGTTTTTTTTAAAAACATCATTGTACATTGAAATTTCTGCTTGCGTATGCTTTAGAAGCAAGAATTAAGAGGACTACATTCATTATTTCAGCTGAAAAATGCTTAGTTTATGATTTATAGTCAACATTAAGGAAATGTTCCGAACAAGCGTTTTCAGCCCGAGTGGAGCACATTTTGACCGTTTTTTAAAAAACATCATTGTACATTGAAATTTCTTTTTGCGTATGCTTTAGAAGCAAGAATTAAGAGGACTACATTCATTATTTCAGCTGAAAAATGCTTAGTTTATGATTTATAGTCAACATTAATGTAATGTCCCAAACAAGCGTTTTCAGCCCGAGTGGAGCACATTTTGACTGTTTTTTTAAAAACATCATTGTACATTGAAATTTCTGCTTGCGTATGCTTTAGAAGCAAGAATTAAGAGGACTACATTCATTATTTCAGCTGAAAAATGCTTAGTTTATGATTTATAGTCAACATTAATGTCATGTCCCAAACAAGCGTTTTCAGCCCGAGTGGAGCACATTTTGACTGTTTTTTTAAAAACATCATTGTACATTGAAATTTCTGCTTGCGTATGCTTTAGAAGCAAGAATTAAGAGGACTACATTCATTATTTCAGCTGAAAAATGCTTAGTTTATGATTTATAGTCAACATTAATGAAATGTTCCAAACAAGCGTTTTCAGCCCGAGTGGAGCACATTTTGACTGTTTTTTTAAAAACATCATTGTACATTGAAATTTCTGCTTGCGTATGCTTTAGAAGCAAGAATTAAGAGGACTACATTCATTATTTCAGCTGAAAAATGCTTAGTTTTTGATTTATAGTCAACATTAATGAAATGTCCCCAACAGCGTTTTCAGCCCGAGTGGAGCACATTTTGACTGTTTTTTTTAAAAACATCATTGTACATTGAAATTTCTGCTTGCGTATGCTTTAGAAGCAAGAATTAAGAGGACTACATTCATTATTTCAGCTGAAAAATGCTTAGTTTATGATTTATAGTCAACATTAATGAAATGTTCCAAACAAGCGTTTTCAGCCCGAGTGGAGCACATTTTGACCCTTTTTTTAAAAACATCATTGTACATTGAAATTTCTGCTTGCGTATGCTTTAGAAGCAAGAATTAAGAGGACTACATTCATTATTTCAGCTGAAAAATGCTTAGTTTATGATTTATAGTTAACATTAATGTCATGTCCCAAACAAGCGTTTTCAGCCCGAGTGGAGCACATTTTGACTGTTTTTTTAAAAACATCATTGTACATTGAAATTTCTGCTTGCGTATGCTTTAGAAGCGAGAATTAAGAGGACTACATTCATTATTTCAGCTGAAAAATGCTTAGTTTATGATTTATAGTCAACATTAATGAAATGTTCCAAACAAGCGTTTTCAGCCCGAGTGGAGCACATTTTGACCCTTTTTTTAAAAACATCATTGTACATTGAAATTTCTGCTTGCGTATGCTTTAGAAGCAAGAATTAAGAGGACTACATTCATTATTTCAGCTGAAAAATGCTTAGTTTATGATTTATAGTCAACATTAATGTCATGTCCCAAACAAGCGTTTTCAGCCCGAGTGGAGCACATTTTGACTGTTTTTTTAAAACATCATTGTACATTAAAATTTCTGCTTGCTTATGCTTTAGAAGCAAGAATTAAGAGGACTACATTCATTATTTCAGCTGAAAAATGCTTAGTTTATGATTTATAGTCAACATTAATGAAATGTCCCCAACAGCGTTTTCAGCCCGAGTGGAGCACATTTTGACTGTTTTTTTAAAAACATCATTGTACATTGAAATTTCTGCTTGCGTATGCTTTAGAAGCAAGAATTAAGAGGACTACATTCATTATTTCAGCTGAAAAATGCTTAGTTTTTGATTTATAGTCAACATTAATGAAATGTCCCCAACAGCGTTTTCAGCCCGAGTGGAGCACATTTTGACTGTTTTTTTTAAAAACATCATTGTACATTGAAATTTCTGCTTGCGTATGCTTTAGAAGCAAGAATTAAGAGGACTACATTCATTATTTCAGCTGAAAAATGCTTAGTTTATGATTTATAGTCAACATTAATGAAATGTTCCAAACAAGCGTTTTCAGCCCGAGTGGAGCACATTTTGACCGTTTTTTTAAAAAGATCATTGTACTTTGAAATTTCTGCTTGCGTATGCTTTAGAAGCAAGAATTAAGAGGACTACATTCATTATTTCAGCTGAAAAATGCTTAGTTTATTATTTATAGTCAACATTAATGTCATGTCCCAAACAAGCGTTTTCAGCCCGAGTGGAGCACATTTTGACTGTTTTTTTAAAAACATCATTGTACATTGAAATTTCTGCTTGCGTATGCTTTAGAAGCAAGAATTAAGAGGACTACATTCATTATTTCAGCTGAAAAATGCTTAGTTTATGATTTATAGTCAACATTAATGAAATGTTCCAAACAAGCGTTTTCAGCCCGAGTGGAGCACATTTTGACCCTTTTTTTAAAAACATCATTGTACATTGAAATTTCTGCTTGCGTATGCTTTAGAAGCAAGAATTAAGAGGACTACATTCATTATTTCAGCTGAAAAATGCTTAGTTTATGATTTATAGTCAACATTAATGTCATGTCCCAAACAAGCGTTTTCAGCCCGAGTGGAGCACATTTTGACTGTTTTTTTAAAAACATCATTGTACATTGAAATTTCTGCTTGCGTATGCTTTAGAAGCAAGAATTAAGAGGACTACATTCATTATTTCAGCTGAAAAATGCTTAGTTTATGATTTATAGTCAACATTAAGGAAATGTTCCAAACAAGCGTTTTCAGCCCGAGTGGAGCACATTTTGACCCTTTTTTTAAAAACATCATTGTACATTGAAATTTCTGCTTGCGTATGCTTTAGAAGCAAGAATTAAGAGGACTACATTCATTATTTCAGCTGAAAAATGCTTAGTTTATGATTTATAGTCAACATTAATGTCATGTCCCAAACAAGCGTTTTCAGCCCGAGTGGAGCACATTTTGACTGTTTTTTTAAAAACATCATTGTACATTGAAATTTCTGCTTGCGTATGCTTTAGAAGCAAGAATTAAGAGGACTACATTCATTATTTCAGCTGAAAAATGCTTAGTTTATGATTTATAGTCAACATTAAGGAAATGTTCCGAACAAGCGTTTTCAGCCCGAGTGGAGCACATTTTGACCGTTTTTTAAAAAACATCATTGTACATTGAAATTTCTGTTTGCGTATGCTTTAGAAGCAAGAATTAAGAGGACTACATTCATTATTTCAGCTGAAAAATGCTTAGTTTATGATTTATAGTCAACATTAATGTAATGTCCCAAACAAGCGTTTTCAGCCCGAGTGGAGCACATTTTGACCGTTTTTTTAAAAACATCATTGTACATTGAAATTTCTGCTTGCGTATGCTTTAGAAGCAAGAATTAAGAGGACTACATTCATTATTTCAGCTGAAAAATGCTTAGTTTATGATTTATAGTCAACATTAATGAAATGTCCCCAACAGCGTTTTCAGCCCGAGTGGAGCACATTTTGACTGTTTTTTTAAAAACATCATTGTACATTGAAATTTCTGCTTGCGTATGCTTTAGAAGCAAGAATTAAGAGGACTACATTCATTATTTCAGCTAAAAAATGCTTAGTTTTTGATTTATAGTCAACATTAATGAAATGTCCCCAACAGCGTTTTCAGCCCGAGTGGAGCACATTTTGACTGTTTTTTTTAAAAACATCATTGTACATTGAAATTTCTGCTTGCGTATGCTTTAGAAGCAAGAATTAAGAGGACTACATTCATTATTTCAGCTGAAAAATGCTTAGTTTATGATTTATAGTCAACATTAATGAAATGTTCCAAACAAGCGTTTTCAGCCCGAGTGGAGCACATTTTGACCCTTTTTTTAAAAACATCATTGTACATTGAAATTTCTGCTTGCGTATGCTTTAGAAGCAAGAATTAAGAGGACTACATTCATTATTTCAGCTGAAAAATGCTTAGTTTATGATTTATAGTTAACATTAATGTCATGTCCCAAACAAGCGTTTTCAGCCCGAGTGGAGCACATTTTGACTGTTTTTTTAAAAACATCATTGTACATTGAAATTTCTGCTTGCGTATGCTTTAGAAGCGAGAATTAAGAGGACTACATTCATTATTTCAGCTGAAAAATGCTTAGTTTATGATTTATAGTCAACATTAATGAAATGTTCCAAACAAGCGTTTTCAGCCCGAGTGGAGCACATTTTGACCCTTTTTTTAAAAACATCATTGTACATTGAAATTTCTGCTTGCGTATGCTTTAGAAGCAAGAATTAAGAGGACTACATTCATTATTTCAGCTGAAAAATGCTTAGTTTATGATTTATAGTCAACATTAATGTCATGTCCCAAACAAGCGTTTTCAGCCCGAGTGGAGCACATTTTGACTGTTTTTTTAAAACATCATTGTACATTAAAATTTCTGCTTGCTTATGCTTTAGAAGCAACAATTAAGAGGACTACATTCATTATTTCAGCTGAAAAATGCTTAGTTTATGATTTATAGTCAACATTAATGAAATGTCCCCAACAGCGTTTTCAGCCCGAGTGGAGCACATTTTGACTGTTTTTTTAAAAACATCATTGTACATTGAAATTTCTGCTTGCGTATGCTTTAGAAGCAAGAATTAAGAGGACTACATTCATTATTTCAGCTGAAAAATGCTTAGTTTTTGATTTATAGTCAACATTAATGAAATGTCCCCAACAGCGTTTTCAGCCCGAGTGGAGCACATTTTGACTGTTTTTTTTAAAAACATCATTGTACATTGAAATTTCTGCTTGCGTATGCTTTAGAAGCAAGAATTAAGAGGACTACATTCATTATTTCAGCTGAAAAATGCTTAGTTTATGATTTATAGTCAACATTAATGAAATGTTCCAAACAAGCGTTTTCAGCCCGAGTGGAGCACATTTTGACCGTTTTTTTAAAAAGATCATTGTACTTTGAAATTTCTGCTTGCGTATGCTTTAGAAGCAAGAATTAAGAGGACTACATTCATTATTTCAGCTGAAAAATGCTTAGTTTATGATTTATAGTCAACATTAATGTCATGTCCCAAACAAGCGTTTTCAGCCCGAGTGGAGCACATTTTGACTGTTTTTTTAAAAACATCATTGTACATTGAAATTTCTGCTTGCGTATGCTTTAGAAGCAAGAATTAAGAGGACTACATTCATTATTTCAGCTGAAAAATGCTTAGTTTATGATTTATAGTCAACATTAAGGAAATGTTACAAACAAGCGTTTTCAGCCCGAGTGGAGCACATTTTGACCCTTTTTTTAAAAACATCATTGTACATTGAAATTTCTGCTTGCGTATGCTTTAGAAGCAAGAATTAAGAGGACTACATTCATTATTTCAGCTGAAAAATGCTTAGTTTATGATTTATAGTCAACATTAATGTCATGTCCCAAACAAGCGTTTTCAGCCCGAGTGGAGCACATTTTGACTGTTTTTTTAAAAACATCATTGTACATTGAAATTTCTGCTTGCGTATGCTTTAGAAGCAAGAATTAAGAGGACTACATTCATTATTTCAGCTGAAAAATGCTTAGTTTTTGATTTGTAGTCAACATTAATGAAATGTCCCCAACAGCGTTTTCAGCCCGAGTGGAGCGCATTTTGACAGTTTTTTTTAAAAACATCATTGTACATTGAAATTTCTGCTTGCGTATGCTTTAGAAGCAAGAATTAAGAGGACTACATTCATTATTTCAGCTGAAAAATGCTTAGTTTATGATTTATAGTCAACATTAAGGAAATGTTCCGAACAAGCGTTTTCAGCCCGAGTGGAGCACATTTTGACCGTTTTTTAAAAAACATCATTGTACATTGAAATTTCTTTTTGCGTATGCTTTAGAAGCAAGAATTAAGAGGACTACATTCATTATTTCAGCTGAAAAAGGCTTAGTTTATGATTTATAGTCAACATTAATGTAATGTCCCAAACAAGCGTTTTCAGCCCGAGTGGAGCACATTTTGACTGTTTTTTTAAAAACATCATTGTACATTGAAATTTCTGCTTGCGTATGCTTTAGAAGCAAGAATTAAGAGGACTACATTCATTATTTCAGCTGAAAAATGCTTAGTTTTTGATTTGTAGTCAACATTAATGAAATGTCCCCAACAGCGTTTTCAGCCCGAGTGGAGCGCATTTTGACTGTTTTTTTTAAAAACATCATTGTACATTGAAATTTCTGCTTGCGTATGCTTTAGAAGCAAGAATTAAGAGGACTACATTCATTATTTCAGCTGAAAAATGCTTAGTTTATGATTTATAGTCAACATTAAGGAAATGTTCCGAACAAGCGTTTTCAGCCCGAGTGGAGCACATTTTGACCGTTTTTTAAAAAACATCATTGTACATTGAAATTTCTGTTTGCGTATGCTTTAGAAGCAAGAATTAAGAGGACTACATTCATTATTTCAGCTGAAAAATGCTTAGTTTATGATTTATAGTCAACATTAATGTAATGTCCCAAACAAGCGTTTTCAGCCCGAGTGGAGCACATTTTGACCGTTTTTTTAAAAACATCATTGTACATTGAAATTTCTGCTTGCGTATGCTTTAGAAGCAAGAATTAAGAGGACTACATTCATTATTTCAGCTGAAAAATGCTTAGTTTATGATTTATAGTCAACATTAATGAAATGTCCCCAACAGCGTTTTCAGCCCGAGTGGAGCACATTTTGACTGTTTTTTTAAAAACATCATTGTACATTGAAATTTCTGCTTGCGTATGCTTTAGAAGCAAGAATTAAGAGGACTACATTCATTATTTCAGCTGAAAAATGCTTAGTTTATGATTTATAGTCAACATTAAGGAAATGTTCCAAACAAGCGTTTTCAGCCCGAGTGGAGCACATTTTGACCCTTTTTTTAAAAACATCATTGTACATTGAAATTTCTGCTTGCGTATGCTTTAGAAGCAAGAATTAAGAGGACTACATTCATTATTTCAGCTGAAAAATGCTTAGTTTATGATTTATAGTCAACATTAATGTCATGTCCCAAACAAGCGTTTTCAGCCCGAGTGGAGCACATTTTGACTGTTTTTTTAAAAACATCATTGTACATTGAAATTTCTGCTTGCGTATGCTTTAGAAGCAAGAATTAAGAGGACTACATTCATTATTTCAGCTGAAAAATGCTTAGTTTATGATTTATAGTCAACATTAATGAAATGTTCCAAACAAGCGTTTTCAGCCCGAGTGGAGCACATTTTGACCCTTTTTTTAAAAACATCATTGTACATTGAAATTTCTGCTTGCGTATGCTTTAGAAGCAAGAATTAAGAGGACTACATTCATTATTTCAGCTGAAAAATGCTTAGTTTATGATTTATAGTCAACATTAATGAAATGTTCCAAACAAGCGTTTTCAGCCCAAGTGGAGCACATTTTGACCCTTTTTTTAAAAACATCATTGTACATTGAAATTTCTGCTTGCGTATGCTTTAGAAGCAAGAATTAAGAGGACTACATTCATTATTTCAGCTGAAAAATGCTTAGTTTTTGATTTGTAGTCAACATTAATGAAATGTCCCCAACAGCGTTTTCAGCCCGAGTGGAGCGCATTTTGACTGTTTTTTTTAAAAACATCATTGTACATTGAAATTTCTGCTTGCGTATGCTTTAGAAGCAAGAATTAAGAGGACTACATTCATTATTTCAGCTGAAAAATGCTTAGTTTATGATTTATAGTCAACATTAAGGAAATGTTCCGAACAAGCGTTTTCAGCCCGAGTGGAGCACATTTTGACCGTTTTTTAAAAAACATCATTGTACATTGAAATTTCTGTTTGCGTATGCTTTAGAAGCAAGAATTAAGAGGACTACATTCATTATTTCAGCTGAAAAATGCTTAGTTTATGATTTATAGTCAACATTAATGTAATGTCCCAAACAAGCGTTTTCAGCCCGAGTGGAGCACATTTTGACCGTTTTTTTAAAAACATCATTGTACATTGAAATTTCTGCTTGCGTATGCTTTAGAAGCAAGAATTAAGAGGACTACATTCATTATTTCAGCTGAAAAATGCTTAGTTTATGATTTATAGTCAACATTAATGAAATGTCCCCAACAGCGTTTTCAGCCCGAGTGGAGCACATTTTGACTGTTTTTTTAAAAACATCATTGTACATTGAAATTTCTGCTTGCGAATGCTTTAGAAGCAAGAATTAAGAGGACTACATTCATTATTTCAGCTGAAAAATGCTTAGTTTTTGATTTGTAGTCAACATTAATGAAATGTCCCCAACAGCGTTTTCAGCCCGAGTGGAGCACATTTTGACCCTTTTTTTAAAAACATCATTGTACATTGAAATTTCTGCTTGCGTATGCTTTAGAAGCAAGAATTAAGAGGACTACATTCATTATTTCAGCTGAAAAATGCTTAGTTTATGATTTATAGTCAACATTAATGTCATGTCCCAAACAAGCGTTTTCAGCCCGAGTGGAGCACATTTTGACTGTTTTTTTAAAAACATCATTGTACATTGAAATTTCTGCTTGCGTATGCTTTAGAAGCAAGAATTAAGAGGACTACATTCATTATTTCAGCTGAAAAATGCTTAGTTTATGATTTATAGTCAACATTAATGAAATGTTCCAAACAAGCGTTTTCAGCCCGAGTGGAGCACATTTTGACCCTTTTTTTAAAAACATCATTGTACATTGAAATTTATGCTTGCGTATGCTTTAGAAGCAAGAATTAAGAGGACTACATTCATTATTTCAGCTGAAAAATGCTTAGTTTATGATTTATAGTCAACATTAATGTCATGTCCCAAACAAGCGTTTTCAGCCCGAGTGGAGCACATTTTGACTGTTTTTTTAAAAACATCATTGTACATTGAAATTTCTGCTTGCGTATGCTTTAGAAGCAAGAATTAAGAGGACTACATTCATTATTTCAGCTGAAAAATGCTTAGTTTATGATTTATAGTCAACATTAATGAAATGTTCCAAACAAGCGTTTTCAGCCCGAGTGGAGCACATTTTGACCCTTTTTTTAAAAACATCATTGTACATTGAAATTTCTGCTTGCGTATGCTTTAGAAGCAAGAATTAAGAGGACTACATTCATTATTTCAGCTGAAAAATGCTTAGTTTTTGATTTGTAGTCAACATTAATGAAATGTCCCCAACAGCGTTTTCAGCCCGAGTGGAGCGCATTTTGACTGTTTTTTTTAAAAAC
The DNA here is from genome assembly GCF_059441005.1 of Hippichthys cyanospilos. Taxonomy (NCBI): domain Eukaryota; kingdom Metazoa; phylum Chordata; class Actinopteri; order Syngnathiformes; family Syngnathidae; genus Hippichthys; species Hippichthys cyanospilos. Next base: position 258,555 of record NW_028283392.1, on the reverse strand, counting down.
ATCATTGTACATTGAAATTTCTGCTTGCGTATGCTTTAGAAGCAAGAATTAAGAGGACTACATTCATTATTTCAGCTGAAAAATGCTTAGTTTATGATTTATAGTCAACATTAAGGAAATGTTCCGAACAAGCGTTTTCAGCCCGAGTGGAGCACATTTTGACCGTTTTTTAAAAAACATCATTGTACATTGAAATTTCTGTTTGCGTATGCTTTAGAAGCAAGAATTAAGAGGACTACATTCATTATTTCAGCTGAAAAATGCTTAGTTTTTGATTTGTAGTCAACATTAATGAAATGTCCCCAACAGCGTTTTCAGCCCGAGTGGAGCGCATTTTGACTGTTTTTTTTAAAAACATCATTGTACATTGAAATTTCTGCTTGCGTATGCTTTAGAAGCAAGAATTAAGAGGACTACATTCATTATTTCAGCTGAAAAATGCTTAGTTTATGATTTATAGTCAACATTAAGGAAATGTTCCGAACAAGCGTTTTCAGCCCGAGTGGAGCACATTTTGACCGTTTTTTAAAAAACATCATTGTACATTGAAATTTCTGTTTGCGTATGCTTTAGAAGCAAGAATTAAGAGGACTACATTCATTATTTCAGCTGAAAAATGCTTAGTTTATGATTTATAGTCAACATTAATGTAATGTCCCAAACAAGCGTTTTCAGCCCGAGTGGAGCACATTTTGACCGTTTTTTTAAAAACATCATTGTACATTGAAATTTCTGCTTGCGTATGCTTTAGAAGCAAGAATTAAGAGGACTACATTCATTATTTCAGCTGAAAAATGCTTAGTTTATGATTTATAGTCAACATTAATGAAATGTCCCCAACAGCGTTTTCAGCCCGAGTGGAGCACATTTTGACTGTTTTTTTAAAAACATCATTGTACATTGAAATTTCTGCTTGCGTATGCTTTAGAAGCAAGAATTAAGAGGACTACATTCATTATTTCAGCTGAAAAATGCTTAGTTTTTGATTTGTAGTCAACATTAATGAAATGTCCCCAACAGCGTTTTCAGCCCGAGTGGAGCACATTTTGACTGTTTTTTTAAAAACATCATTGTACATTGAAATTTCTGCTTGCGTATGCTTTAGAAGCAAGAATTAAGAGGACTACATTCATTATTTCAGCTGAAAAATGCTTAGTTTATGATTTATAGTCAACATTAAGGAAATGTTCCGAACAAGCGTTTTCAGCCCGAGTGGAGCACATTTTGACCGTTTTTTAAAAAACATCATTGTACATTGAAATTTCTGTTTGCGTATGCTTTAGAAGCAAGAATTAAGAGGACTACATTCATTATTTCAGCTGAAAAATGCTTAGTTTATGATTTATAGTCAACATTAATGTAATGTCCCAAACAAGCGTTTTCAGCCCGAGTGGAGCACATTTTGACCGTTTTTTTAAAAACATCATTGTACATTGAAATTTCTGCTTGCGTATGCTTTAGAAGCAAGAATTAAGAGGACTACATTCATTATTTCAGCTGAAAAATGCTTATTTTATGATTTATAGTCAACATTAATGAAATGTTCCAAACAAGCGTTTTCAGCCCGAGTGGAGCACATTTTGACCCTTTTTTTAAAAACATCATTGTACATTGAAATTTCTGCTTGCGTATGCTTTAGAAGCAAGAATTAAGAGGACTACATTCATTATTTCAGCTGAAAAATGCTTAGTTTTTGATTTGTAGTCAACATTAATGAAATGTCCCCAACAGCGTTTTCAGCCCGAGTGGAGCGCATTTTGACTGTTTTTTTTAAAAACATCATTGTACATTGAAATTTCTGCTTGCGTATGCTTTAGAAGCAAGAATTAAGAGGACTACATTCATTATTTCAGCTGAAAAATGCTTAGTTTATGATTTATAGTCAACATTAAGGAAATGTTCCGAACAAGCGTTTTCAGCCCGAGTGGAGCACATTTTGACCGTTTTTTAAAAAACATCATTGTACATTGAAATTTCTGCTTGCGTATGCTTTAGAAGCAAGAATTAAGAGGACTACATTCATTATTTCAGCTGAAAAATGCTTAGTTTATGATTTATAGTCAACATTAATGAAATGTCCCCAACAGCGTTTTCAGCCCGAGTGGAGCACATTTTGACTGTTTTTTTAAAAACATCATTGTACATTGAAATTTCTGCTTGCGAATGCTTTAGAAGCAAGAATTAAGAGGACTACATTCATTATTTCAGCTGAAAAATGCTTAGTTTTTGATTTGTAGTCAACATTAATGAAATGTCCCCAACAGCGTTTTCAGCCCGAGTGGAGCACATTTTGACTGTTTTTTTAAAAACATCATTGTACATTGAAATTTCTGCTTGCGTATGCTTTAGAAGCAAGAATTAAGAGGACTACATTCATTATTTCAGCTGAAAAATGCTTAGTTTATGATTTATAGTCAACATTAAGGAAATGTTCCGAACAAGCGTTTTCAGCCCGAGTGGAGCACATTTTGACCGTTTTTTAAAAAACATCATTGTACATTGAAATTTCTGTTTGCGTATGCTTTAGAAGCAAGAATTAAGAGGACTACATTCATTATTTCAGCTGAAAAATGCTTAGTTTATGATTTATAGTCAACATTAATGTAATGTCCCAAACAAGCGTTTTCAGCCCGAGTGGAGCACATTTTGACCGTTTTTTTAAAAACATCATTGTACATTGAAATTTCTGCTTGCGTATGCTTTAGAAGCAAGAATTAAGAGGACTACATTCATTATTTCAGCTGAAAAATGCTTAGTTTATGATTTATAGTCAACATTAATGAAATGTCCCCAACAGCGTTTTCAGCCCGAGTGGAGCACATTTTGACTGTTTTTTTAAAAACATCATTGTACATTGAAATTTCTGCTTGCGAATGCTTTAGAAGCAAGAATTAAGAGGACTACATTCATTATTTCAGCTGAAAAATGCTTAGTTTTTGATTTGTAGTCAACATTAATGAAATGTCCCCAACAGCGTTTTCAGCCCGAGTGGAGCACATTTTGACTGTTTTTTTAAAAACATCATTGTACATTGAAATTTCTGCTTGCGTATGCTTTAGAAGCAAGAATTAAGAGGACTACATTCATTATTTCAGCTGAAAAATGCTTAGTTTATGATTTATAGTCAACATTAAGGAAATGTTCCAAACAAGCGTTTTCAGCCCGAGTGGAGCACATTTTGACCCTTTTTTTAAAAACATCATTGTACATTGAAATTTCTGCTTGCGTATGCTTTAGAAGCAAGAATTAAGAGGACTACATTCATTATTTCAGCTGAAAAATGCTTAGTTTATGATTTATAGTCAACATTAATGTCATGTCCCAAACAAGCGTTTTCAGCCCGAGTGGAGCACATTTTGACTGTTTTTTTAAAAACATCATTGTACATTGAAATTTCTGCTTGCGTATGCTTTAGAAGCAAGAATTAAGAGGACTACATTCATTATTTCAGCTGAAAAATGCTTAGTTTATGATTTATAGTCAACATTAATGAAATGTTCCAAACAAGCGTTTTCAGCCCGAGTGGAGCACATTTTGACCCTTTTTTTAAAAACATCATTGTACATTGAAATTTCTGCTTGCGTATGCTTTAGAAGCAAGAATTAAGAGGACTACATTCATTATTTCAGCTGAAAAATGCTTAGTTTATGATTTATAGTCAACATTAATGAAATGTCCCCAACAGCGTTTTCAGCCCGAGTGGAGCACATTTTGACTGTTTTTTTAAAAACATCATTGTACATTGAAATTTCTGCTTGCGAATGCTTTAGAAGCAAGAATTAAGAGGACTACATTCATTATTTCAGCTGAAAAATGCTTAGTTTTTGATTTGTAGTCAACATTAATGAAATGTCCCCAACAGCGTTTTCAGCCCGAGTGGAGCACATTTTGACTGTTTTTTTAAAAACATCATTGTACATTGAAATTTCTGCTTGCGTATGCTTTAGAAGCAAGAATTAAGAGGACTACATTCATTATTTCAGCTGAAAAATGCTTAGTTTATGATTTATAGTCAACATTAAGGAAATGTTCCAAACAAGCGTTTTCAGCCCGAGTGGAGCACATTTTGACCCTTTTTTTAAAAACATCATTGTACATTGAAATTTCTGCTTGCGTATGCTTTAGAAGCAAGAATTAAGAGGACTACATTCATTATTTCAGCTGAAAAATGCTTAGTTTATGATTTATAGTCAACATTAATGTCATGTCCCAAACAAGCGTTTTCAGCCCGAGTGGAGCACATTTTGACTGTTTTTTTAAAAACATCATTGTACATTGAAATTTCTGCTTGCGTATGCTTTAGAAGCAAGAATTAAGAGGACTACATTCATTATTTCAGCTGAAAAATGCTTAGTTTATGATTTATAGTCAACATTAATGAAATGTTCCAAACAAGCGTTTTCAGCCCGAGTGGAGCACATTTTGACCCTTTTTTTAAAAACATCATTGTACATTGAAATTTCTGCTTGCGTATGCTTTAGAAGCAAGAATTAAGAGGACTACATTCATTATTTCAGCTGAAAAATGCTTAGTTTATGATTTATAGTCAACATTAATGAAATGTTCTAAACAAGCGTTTTCAGCCCGAGTGGAGCACATTTTGACCCTTTTTTTAAAAACATCATTGTACATTGAAATTTCTGCTTGCGTATGCTTTAGAAGCAAGAATTAAGAGGACTACATTCATTATTTCAGCTGAAAAATGCTTAGTTTTTGATTTGTAGTCAACATTAATGAAATGTCCCCAACAGCGTTTTCAGCCCGAGTGGAGCGCATTTTGACTGTTTTTTTTAAAAACATCATTGTACATTGAAATTTCTGCTTGCGTATGCTTTAGAAGCAAGAATTAAGAGGACTACATTCATTATTTCAGCTGAAAAATGCTTAGTTTATGATTTATAGTCAACATTAAGGAAATGTTCCGAACAAGCGTTTTCAGCCCGAGTGGAGCACATTTTGACCGTTTTTTAAAAAACATCATTGTACATTGAAATTTCTGTTTGCGTATGCTTTAGAAGCAAGAATTAAGAGGACTACATTCATTATTTCAGCTGAAAAATGCTTAGTTTATGATTTATAGTCAACATTAATGTAATGTCCCAAACAAGCGTTTTCAGCCCGAGTGGAGCACATTTTGACCGTTTTTTTAAAAACATCATTGTACATTGAAATTTCTGCTTGCGTATGCTTTAGAAGCAAGAATTAAGAGGACTACATTCATTATTTCAGCTGAAAAATGCTTAGTTTATGATTTATAGTCAACATTAATGAAATGTCCCCAACAGCGTTTTCAGCCCGAGTGGAGCACATTTTGACTGTTTTTTTAAAAACATCATTGTACATTGAAATTTCTGCTTGCGAATGCTTTAGAAGCAAGAATTAAGAGGACTACATTCATTATTTCAGCTGAAAAATGCTTAGTTTTTGATTTGTAGTCAACATTAATGAAATGTCCCCAACAGCGTTTTCAGCCCGAGTGGAGCACATTTTGACCGTTTTTTAAAAAACATCATTGTACATTGAAATTTCTGTTTGCGTATGCTTTAGAAGCAAGAATTAAGAGGACTACATTCATTATTTCAGCTGAAAAATGCTTAGTTTATGATTTATAGTCAACATTAAGGAAATGTTCCGAACAAGCGTTTTCAGCCCGAGTGGAGCACATTTTGACCGTTTTTTAAAAAACATCATTGTACATTGAAATTTCTGTTTGCGTATGCTTTAGAAGCAAGAATTAAGAGGACTACATTCATTATTTCAGCTGAAAAATGCTTAGTTTATGATTTATAGTCAACATTAATGTAATGTCCCAAACAAGCGTTTTCAGCCCGAGTGGAGCACATTTTGACCGTTTTTTTAAAAACATCATTGTACATTGAAATTTCTGCTTGCGTATGCTTTAGAAGCAAGAATTAAGAGGACTACATTCATTATTTCAGCTGAAAAATGCTTAGTTTATGATTTATAGTCAACATTAATGAAATGTCCCCAACAGCGTTTTCAGCCCGAGTGGAGCACATTTTGACTGTTTTTTTAAAAACATCATTGTACATTGAAATTTCTGCTTGCGAATGCTTTAGAAGCAAGAATTAAGAGGACTACATTCATTATTTCAGCTGAAAAATGCTTAGTTTTTGATTTGTAGTCAACATTAATGAAATGTCCCCAACAGCGTTTTCAGCCCGAGTGGAGCGCATTTTGACTGTTTTTTTAAAAACATCATTGTACATTGAAATTTCTGCTTGCGTATGCTTTAGAAGCAAGAATTAAGAGGACTACATTCATTATTTCAGCTGAAAAATGCTTAGTTTATGATTTATAGTCAACATTAATGAAATGTCCCCAACAGCGTTTTCAGCCCGAGTGGAGCACATTTTGACCGTTTTTTTAAAAACATCATTGTACATTGAAATTTCTGCTTGCGTATGCTTTAGAAGCAAGAATTAAGAGGACTACATTCATTATTTCAGCTGAAAAATGCTTAGTTTATGATTTATAGTCAACATTAATGAAATGTTCCAAACAAGCGTTTTCAGCCCGAGTGGAGCACATTTTGACCCTTTTTTTAAAAACATCATTGTACATTGAAATTTCTGCTTGCGTATGCTTTAGAAGCAAGAATTAAGAGGACTACATTCATTATTTCAGCTGAAAAATGCTTAGTTTATGATTTATAGTCAACATTAATGTCATGTCCCAAACAAGCGTTTTCAGCCCGAGTGGAGCACATTTTGACCCTTTTTTTAAAAACATCATTGTACATTGAAATTTCTGCTTGCGTATGCTTTAGAAGCAAGAATTAAGAGGACTACATTCATTATTTCAGCTGAAAAATGCTTAGTTTATGATTTATAGTCAACATTAATGTCATGTCCCAAACAAGCGTTTTCAGCCCGAGTGGAGCACATTTTGACTGTTTTTTTAAAAACATCATTGTACATTGAAATTTCTGCTTGCGTATGCTTTAGAAGCAAGAATTAAGAGGACTACATTCATTATTTCAGCTGAAAAATGCTTAGTTTATGATTTATAGTCAACATTAATGAAATGTTCCAAACAAGCGTTTTCAGCCCGAGTGGAGCACATTTTGACCCTTTTTTTAAAAACATCATTGTACATTGAAATTTCTGCTTGCGTATGCTTTAGAAGCAAGAATTAAGAGGACTACATTCATTATTTCAGCTGAAAAATGCTTAGTTTATGATTTATAGTCAACATTAATGAAATGTTCTAAACAAGCGTTTTCAGCCCGAGTGGAGCACATTTTGACCCTTTTTTTAAAAACATCATTGTACATTGAAATTTCTGCTTGCGTATGCTTTAGAAGCAAGAATTAAGAGGACTACATTCATTATTTCAGCTGAAAAATGCTTAGTTTTTGATTTGTAGTCAACATTAATGAAATGTCCCCAACAGCGTTTTCAGCCCGAGTGGAGCGCATTTTGACTGTTTTTTTTAAAAACATCATTGTACATTGAAATTTCTGCTTGCGTATGCTTTAGAAGCAAGAATTAAGAGGACTACATTCATTATTTCAGCTGAAAAATGCTTAGTTTATGATTTATAGTCAACATTAAGGAAATGTTCCGAACAAGCGTTTTCAGCCCGAGTGGAGCACATTTTGACCGTTTTTTAAAAAACATCATTGTACATTGAAATTTCTGTTTGCGTATGCTTTAGAAGCAAGAATTAAGAGGACTACATTCATTATTTCAGCTGAAAAATGCTTAGTTTATGATTTATAGTCAACATTAATGTAATGTCCCAAACAAGCGTTTTCAGCCCGAGTGGAGCACATTTTGACCGTTTTTTTAAAAACATCATTGTACATTGAAATTTCTGCTTGCGTATGCTTTAGAAGCAAGAATTAAGAGGACTACATTCATTATTTCAGCTGAAAAATGCTTAGTTTATGATTTATAGTCAACATTAATGAAATGTCCCCAACAGCGTTTTCAGCCCGAGTGGAGCACATTTTGACTGTTTTTTTAAAAACATCATTGTACATTGAAATTTCTGCTTGCGAATGCTTTAGAAGCAAGAATTAAGAGGACTACATTCATTATTTCAGCTGAAAAATGCTTAGTTTTTGATTTGTAGTCAACATTAATGAAATGTCCCCAACAGCGTTTTCAGCCCGAGTGGAGCACATTTTGACCGTTTTTTAAAAAACATCATTGTACATTGAAATTTCTGTTTGCGTATGCTTTAGAAGCAAGAATTAAGAGGACTACATTCATTATTTCAGCTGAAAAATGCTTAGTTTATGATTTATAGTCAACATTAATGTAATGTCCCAAACAAGCGTTTTCAGCCCGAGTGGAGCACATTTTGACCGTTTTTTTAAAAACATCATTGTACATTGAAATTTCTGCTTGCGTATGCTTTAGAAGCAAGAATTAAGAGGACTACATTCATTATTTCAGCTGAAAAATGCTTAGTTTATGATTTATAGTCAACATTAATGAAATGTCCCCAACAGCGTTTTCAGCCCGAGTGGAGCACATTTTGACTGTTTTTTTAAAAACATCATTGTACATTGAAATTTCTGCTTGCGAATGCTTTAGAAGCAAGAATTAAGAGGACTACATTCATTATTTCAGCTGAAAAATGCTTAGTTTTTGATTTGTAGTCAACATTAATGAAATGTCCCCAACAGCGTTTTCAGCCCGAGTGGAGCACATTTTGACTGTTTTTTTAAAAACATCATTGTACATTGAAATTTCTGCTTGCGTATGCTTTAGAAGCAAGAATTAAGAGGACTACATTCATTATTTCAGCTGAAAAATGCTTAGTTTATGATTTATAGTCAACATTAAGGAAATGTTCCAAACAAGCGTTTTCAGCCCGAGTGGAGCACATTTTGACCCTTTTTTTAAAAACATCATTGTACATTGAAATTTCTGCTTGCGTATGCTTTAGAAGCAAGAATTAAGAGGACTACATTCATTATTTCAGCTGAAAAATGCTTAGTTTATGATTTATAGTCAACATTAATGTCATGTCCCAAACAAGCGTTTTCAGCCCGAGTGGAGCACATTTTGACTGTTTTTTTAAAAACATCATTGTACATTGAAATTTCTGCTTGCGTATGCTTTAGAAGCAAGAATTAAGAGGACTACATTCATTATTTCAGCTGAAAAATGCTTAGTTTATGATTTATAGTCAACATTAATGAAATGTTCCAAACAAGCGTTTTCAGCCCGAGTGGAGCACATTTTGACCCTTTTTTTAAAAACATCATTGTACATTGAAATTTCTGCTTGCGTATGCTTTAGAAGCAAGAATTAAGAGGACTACATTCATTATTTCAGCTGAAAAATGCTTAGTTTATGATTTATAGTCAACATTAATGAAATGTCCCCAACAGCGTTTTCAGCCCGAGTGGAGCACATTTTGACTGTTTTTTTAAAAACATCATTGTACATTGAAATTTCTGCTTGCGAATGCTTTAGAAGCAAGAATTAAGAGGACTACATTCATTATTTCAGCTGAAAAATGCTTAGTTTTTGATTTGTAGTCAACATTAATGAAATGTCCCCAACAGCGTTTTCAGCCCGAGTGGAGCACATTTTGACTGTTTTTTTAAAAACATCATTGTACATTGAAATTTCTGCTTGCGTATGCTTTAGAAGCAAGAATTAAGAGGACTACATTCATTATTTCAGCTGAAAAATGCTTAGTTTATGATTTATAGTCAACATTAAGGAAATGTTCCAAACAAGCGTTTTCAGCCCGAGTGGAGCACATTTTGACCCTTTTTTTAAAAACATCATTGTACATTGAAATTTCTGCTTGCGTATGCTTTAGAAGCAAGAATTAAGAGGACTACATTCATTATTTCAGCTGAAAAATGCTTAGTTTATGATTTATAGTCAACATTAATGTCATGTCCCAAACAAGCGTTTTCAGCCCGAGTGGAGCACATTTTGACTGTTTTTTTAAAAACATCATTGTACATTGAAATTTCTGCTTGCGTATGCTTTAGAAGCAAGAATTAAGAGGACTACATTCATTATTTCAGCTGAAAAATGCTTAGTTTATGATTTATAGTCAACATTAATGAAATGTTCCAAACAAGCGTTTTCAGCCCGAGTGGAGCACATTTTGACCCTTTTTTTAAAAACATCATTGTACATTGAAATTTCTGCTTGCGTATGCTTTAGAAGCAAGAATTAAGAGGACTACATTCATTATTTCAGCTGAAAAATGCTTAGTTTATGATTTATAGTCAACATTAATGAAATGTTCTAAACAAGCGTTTTCAGCCCGAGTGGAGCACATTTTGACCCTTTTTTTAAAAACATCATTGTACATTGAAATTTCTGCTTGCGTATGCTTTAGAAGCAAGAATTAAGAGGACTACATTCATTATTTCAGCTGAAAAATGCTTAGTTTTTGATTTGTAGTCAACATTAATGAAATGTCCCCAACAGCGTTTTCAGCCCGAGTGGAGCGCATTTTGACTGTTTTTTTTAAAAACATCATTGTACATTGAAATTTCTGCTTGCGTATGCTTTAGAAGCAAGAATTAAGAGGACTACATTCATTATTTCAGCTGAAAAATGCTTAGTTTATGATTTATAGTCAACATTAAGGAAATGTTCCGAACAAGCGTTTTCAGCCCGAGTGGAGCACATTTTGACCGTTTTTTAAAAAACATCATTGTACATTGAAATTTCTGTTTGCGTATGCTTTAGAAGCAAGAATTAAGAGGACTACATTCATTATTTCAGCTGAAAAATGCTTAGTTTATGATTTATAGTCAACATTAATGTAATGTCCCAAACAAGCGTTTTCAGCCCGAGTGGAGCACATTTTGACCGTTTTTTTAAAAACATCATTGTACATTGAAATTTCTGCTTGCGTATGCTTTAGAAGCAAGAATTAAGAGGACTACATTCATTATTTCAGCTGAAAAATGCTTAGTTTATGATTTATAGTCAACATTAATGAAATGTCCCCAACAGCGTTTTCAGCCCGAGTGGAGCACATTTTGACTGTTTTTTTAAAAACATCATTGTACATTGAAATTTCTGCTTGCGAATGCTTTAGAAGCAAGAATTAAGAGGACTACATTCATTATTTCAGCTGAAAAATGCTTAGTTTTTGATTTGTAGTCAACATTAATGAAATGTCCCCAACAGCGTTTTCAGCCCGAGTGGAGCACATTTTGACCGTTTTTTAAAAAACATCATTGTACATTGAAATTTCTGTTTGCGTATGCTTTAGAAGCAAGAATTAAGAGGACTACATTCATTATTTCAGCTGAAAAATGCTTAGTTTATGATTTATAGTCAACATTAAGGAAATGTTCCGAACAAGCGTTTTCAGCCCGAGTGGAGCACATTTTGACCGTTTTTTAAAAAACATCATTGTACATTGAAATTTCTGTTTGCGTATGCTTTAGAAGCAAGAATTAAGAGGACTACATTCATTATTTCAGCTGAAAAATGCTTAGTTTATGATTTATAGTCAACATTAATGTAATGTCCCAAACAAGCGTTTTCAGCCCGAGTGGAGCACATTTTGACCGTTTTTTTAAAAACATCATTGTACATTGAAATTTCTGCTTGCGTATGCTTTAGAAGCAAGAATTAAGAGGACTACATTCATTATTTCAGCTGAAAAATGCTTAGTTTATGATTTATAGTCAACATTAATGAAATGTCCCCAACAGCGTTTTCAGCCCGAGTGGAGCACATTTTGACTGTTTTTTTAAAAACATCATTGTACATTGAAATTTCTGCTTGCGAATGCTTTAGAAGCAAGAATTAAGAGGACTACATTCATTATTTCAGCTGAAAAATGCTTAGTTTTTGATTTGTAGTCAACATTAATGAAATGTCCCCAACAGCGTTTTCAGCCCGAGTGGAGCGCATTTTGACTGTTTTTTTAAAAACATCATTGTACATTGAAATTTCTGCTTGCGTATGCTTTAGAAGCAAGAATTAAGAGGACTACATTCATTATTTCAGCTGAAAAATGCTTAGTTTATGATTTATAGTCAACATTAATGAAATGTCCCCAACAGCGTTTTCAGCCCGAGTGGAGCACATTTTGACCGTTTTTTTAAAAACATCATTGTACATTGAAATTTCTGCTTGCGTATGCTTTAGAAGCAAGAATTAAGAGGACTACATTCATTATTTCAGCTGAAAAATGCTTAGTTTATGATTTATAGTCAACATTAATGAAATGTTCCAAACAAGCGTTTTCAGCCCGAGTGGAGCACATTTTGACCCTTTTTTTAAAAACATCATTGTACATTGAAATTTCTGCTTGCGTATGCTTTAGAAGCAAGAATTAAGAGGACTACATTCATTATTTCAGCTGAAAAATGCTTAGTTTATGATTTATAGTCAACATTAATGTCATGTCCCAAACAAGCGTTTTCAGCCCGAGTGGAGCACATTTTGACCCTTTTTTTAAAAACATCATTGTACATTGAAATTTCTGCTTGCGTATGCTTTAGAAGCAAGAATTAAGAGGACTACATTCATTATTTCAGCTGAAAAATGCTTAGTTTATGATTTATAGTCAACATTAATGTCATGTCCCAAACAAGCGTTTTCAGCCCGAGTGGAGCACATTTTGACTGTTTTTTTAAAAACATCATTGTACATTGAAATTTCTGCTTGCGTATGCTTTAGAAGCAAGAATTAAGAGGACTACATTCATTATTTCAGCTGAAAAATGCTTAGTTTATGATTTATAGTCAACATTAATGAAATGTTCCAAACAAGCGTTTTCAGCCCGAGTGGAGCACATTTTGACCCTTTTTTTAAAAACATCATTGTACATTGAAATTTCTGCTTGCGTATGCTTTAGAAGCAAGAATTAAGAGGACTACATTCATTATTTCAGCTGAAAAATGCTTAGTTTATGATTTATAGTCAACATTAATGAAATGTTCTAAACAAGCGTTTTCAGCCCGAGTGGAGCACATTTTGACCCTTTTTTTAAAAACATCATTGTACATTGAAATTTCTGCTTGCGTATGCTTTAGAAGCAAGAATTAAGAGGACTACATTCATTATTTCAGCTGAAAAATGCTTAGTTTTTGATTTGTAGTCAACATTAATGAAATGTCCCCAACAGCGTTTTCAGCCCGAGTGGAGCGCATTTTGACTGTTTTTTTTAAAAACATCATTGTACATTGAAATTTCTGCTTGCGTATGCTTTAGAAGCAAGAATTAAGAGGACTACATTCATTATTTCAGCTGAAAAATGCTTAGTTTATGATTTATAGTCAACATTAAGGAAATGTTCCGAACAAGCGTTTTCAGCCCGAGTGGAGCACATTTTGACCGTTTTTTAAAAAACATCATTGTACATTGAAATTTCTGTTTGCGTATGCTTTAGAAGCAAGAATTAAGAGGACTACATTCATTATTTCAGCTGAAAAATGCTTAGTTTATGATTTATAGTCAACATTAATGTAATGTCCCAAACAAGCGTTTTCAGCCCGAGTGGAGCACATTTTGACCGTTTTTTTAAAAACATCATTGTACATTGAAATTTCTGCTTGCGTATGCTTTAGAAGCAAGAATTAAGAGGACTACATTCATTATTTCAGCTGAAAAATGCTTAGTTTATGATTTATAGTCAACATTAATGAAATGTCCCCAACAGCGTTTTCAGCCCGAGTGGAGCACATTTTGACTGTTTTTTTAAAAACATCATTGTACATTGAAATTTCTGCTTGCGAATGCTTTAGAAGCAAGAATTAAGAGGACTACATTCATTATTTCAGCTGAAAAATGCTTAGTTTTTGATTTGTAGTCAACATTAATGAAATGTCCCCAACAGCGTTTTCAGCCCGAGTGGAGCACATTTTGACCGTTTTTTAAAAAACATCATTGTACATTGAAATTTCTGTTTGCGTATGCTTTAGAAGCAAGAATTAAGAGGACTACATTCATTATTTCAGCTGAAAAATGCTTAGTTTATGATTTATATTCAACATTAATGTAATGTCCCAAACAAGCGTTTTCAGCCCGAGTGGAGCACATTTTGACCGTTTTTTTAAAAACATCATTGTACATTGAAATTTCTGCTTGCGTATGCTTTAGAAGCAAGAATTAAGAGGACTACATTCATTATTTTAGCTGAAAAATGCTTAGTTTATGATTTATAGTCAACATTAATGAAATGTCCCCAACAGCGTTTTCAGCCCGAGTGGAGCACATTTTGACTGTTTTTTTAAAAACATCATTGTACATTGAAATTTCTGCTTGCGAATGCTTTAGAAGCAAGAATTAAGAGGACTACATTCATTATTTCAGCTGAAAAATGCTTAGTTTTTGATTTGTAGTCAACATTAATGAAATGTCCCCAACAGCGTTTTCAGCCCGAGTGGAGCGCATTTTGACTGTTTTTTTTAAAAACATCATTGTACATTGAAATTTCTGCTTGCGTATGCTTTAGAAGCAAGAATTAAGAGGACTACATTCATTATTTCAGCTGAAAAATGCTTAGTTTATGATTTATAGTCAACATTAAGGAAATGTTCCGAACAAGCGTTTTCAGCCCGAGTGGAGCACATTTTGACCGTTTTTTAAAAAACATCATTGTACATTGAAATTTCTGTTTGCGTATGCTTTAGAAGCAAGAATTAAGAGGACTACATTCATTATTTCAGCTGAAAAATGCTTAGTTTATGATTTATAGTCAACATTAATGTAATGTCCCAAACAAGCGTTTTCAGCCCGAGTGGAGCACATTTTGACCGTTTTTTTAAAAACATCATTGTACATTGAAATTTCTGCTTGCGTATGCTTTAGAAGCAAGAATTAAGAGGACTACATTCATTATTTCAGCTGAAAAATGCTTAGTTTATGATTTATAGTCAACATTAATGAAATGTCCCCAACAGCGTTTTCAGCCCGAGTGGAGCACATTTTGACTGTTTTTTTAAAAACATCATTGTACATTGAAATTTCTGCTTGCGAATGCTTTAGAAGCAAGAATTAAGAGGACTACATTCATTATTTCAGCTGAAAAATGCTTAGTTTTTGATTTGTAGTCAACATTAATGAAATGTCCCCAACAGCGTTTTCAGCCCGAGTGGAGCGCATTTTGACTGTTTTTTTAAAAACATCATTGTACATTGAAATTTCTGCTTGCGTATGCTTTAGAAGCAAGAATTAAGAGGACTACATTCATTATTTCAGCTGAAAAATGCTTAGTTTATGATTTATAGTCAACATTAATGAAATGTCCCCAACAGCGTTTTCAGCCCGAGTGGAGCACATTTTGACCGTTTTTTTAAAAACATCATTGTACATTGAAATTTCTGCTTGCGTATGCTTTAGAAGCAAGAATTAAGAGGACTACATTCATTATTTCAGCTGAAAAATGCTTAGTTTATGATTTATAGTCAACATTAATGAAATGTCCCCAACAGCGTTTTCAGCCCGAGTGGAGCACATTTTGACTGTTTTTTTAAAAACATCATTGTACATTGAAATTTCTGCTTGCGTATGCTTTAGAAGCAAGAATTAAGAGGACTACATTCATTATTTCAGCTGAAAAATGCTTAGTTTATGATTTATAGTCAACATTAATGAAATGTTCCAAACAAGCGTTTTCAGCCCGAGTGGAGCACATTTTGACCCTTTTTTTAAAAACATCATTGTACATTGAAATTTCTGCTTGCGTATGCTTTAGAAGCAAGAATTAAGAGGACTACATTCATTATTTCAGCTGAAAAATGCTTAGTTTATGATTTATAGTTAACATTAATGTCATGTCCCAAACAAGCGTTTTCAGCCCGAGTGGAGCACATTTTGACTGTTTTTTTAAAAACATCATTGTACATTGAAATTTCTGCTTGCGTATGCTTTAGAAGCGAGAATTAAGAGGACTACATTCATTATTTCAGCTGAAAAATGCTTAGTTTATGATTTATAGTCAACATTAATGAAATGTTCCAAACAAGCGTTTTCAGCCCGAGTGGAGCACATTTTGACCCTTTTTTTAAAAACATCATTGTACATTGAAATTTCTGCTTGCGTATGCTTTAGAAGCAAGAATTAAGAGGACTACATTCATTATTTCAGCTGAAAAATGCTTAGTTTTTGATTTGTAGTCAACATTAATGAAATGTCCCCAACAGCGTTTTCAGCCCGAGTGGAGCACATTTTGACTGTTTTTTTAAAAACATCATTGTACATTGAAATTTCTGCTTGCGTATGCTTTAGAAGCAAGAATTAAGAGGACTACATTCATTATTTCAGCTGAAAAATGCTTAGTTTATGATTTATAGTCAACATTAATGAAATGTTCCAAACAAGCGTTTTCAGCCCGAGTGGAGCACATTTTGACCCTTTTTTTAAAAACATCATTGTACATTGAAATTTCTGCTTGCGTATGCTTTAGAAGCAAGAATTAAGAGGACTACATTCATTATTTCAGCTGAAAAATGCTTAGTTTATGATTTATAGTCAACATTAATGAAATGTCCCCAACAGCGTTTTCAGCCCGAGTGGAGCACATTTTGACTGTTTTTTTAAAAACATCATTGTACATTGAAATTTCTGCTTGCGAATGCTTTAGAAGCAAGAATTAAGAGGACTACATTCATTATTTCAGCTGAAAAATGCTTAGTTTTTGATTTGTAGTCAACATTAATGAAATGTCCCCAACAGCGTTTTCAGCCCGAGTGGAGCACATTTTGACTGTTTTTTTAAAAACATCATTGTACATTGAAATTTCTGCTTGCGTATGCTTTAGAAGCAAGAATTAAGAGGACTACATTCATTATTTCAGCTGAAAAATGCTTAGTTTATGATTTATAGTCAACATTAAGGAAATGTTCCAAACAAGCGTTTTCAGCCCGAGTGGAGCACATTTTGACCCTTTTTTTAAAAACATCATTGTACATTGAAATTTCTGCTTGCGTATGCTTTAGAAGCAAGAATTAAGAGGACTACATTCATTATTTCAGCTGAAAAATGCTTAGTTTATGATTTATAGTCAACATTAATGTCATGTCCCAAACAAGCGTTTTCAGCCCGAGTGGAGCACATTTTGACTGTTTTTTTAAAAACATCATTGTACATTGAAATTTCTGCTTGCGTATGCTTTAGAAGCAAGAATTAAGAGGACTACATTCATTATTTCAGCTGAAAAATGCTTAGTTTATGATTTATAGTCAACATTAATGAAATGTTCCAAACAAGCGTTTTCAGCCCGAGTGGAGCACATTTTGACCCTTTTTTTAAAAACATCATTGTACATTGAAATTTCTGCTTGCGTATGCTTTAGAAGCAAGAATTAAGAGGACTACATTCATTATTTCAGCTGAAAAATGCTTAGTTTATGATTTATAGTCAACATTAATGAAATGTTCTAAACAAGCGTTTTCAGCCCGAGTGGAGCACATTTTGACCCTTTTTTTAAAAACATCATTGTACATTGAAATTTCTGCTTGCGTATGCTTTAGAAGCAAGAATTAAGAGGACTACATTCATTATTTCAGCTGAAAAATGCTTAGTTTTTGATTTGTAGTCAACATTAATGAAATGTCCCCAACAGCGTTTTCAGCCCGAGTGGAGCGCATTTTGACTGTTTTTTTTAAAAACATCATTGTACATTGAAATTTCTGCTTGCGTATGCTTTAGAAGCAAGAATTAAGAGGACTACATTCATTATTTCAGCTGAAAAATGCTTAGTTTATGATTTATAGTCAACATTAAGGAAATGTTCCGAACAAGCGTTTTCAGCCCGAGTGGAGCACATTTTGACCGTTTTTTAAAAAACATCATTGTACATTGAAATTTCTGTTTGCGTATGCTTTAGAAGCAAGAATTAAGAGGACTACATTCATTATTTCAGCTGAAAAATGCTTAGTTTATGATTTATAGTCAACATTAATGTAATGTCCCAAACAAGCGTTTTCAGCCCGAGTGGAGCACATTTTGACCGTTTTTTTAAAAACATCATTGTACATTGAAATTTCTGCTTGCGTATGCTTTAGAAGCAAGAATTAAGAGGACTACATTCATTATTTCAGCTGAAAAATGCTTAGTTTATGATTTATAGTCAACATTAATGAAATGTCCCCAACAGCGTTTTCAGCCCGAGTGGAGCACATTTTGACTGTTTTTTTAAAAACATCATTGTACATTGAAATTTCTGCTTGCGAATGCTTTAGAAGCAAGAATTAAGAGGACTACATTCATTATTTCAGCTGAAAAATGCTTAGTTTTTGATTTGTAGTCAACATTAATGAAATGTCCCCAACAGCGTTTTCAGCCCGAGTGGAGCACATTTTGACCGTTTTTTAAAAAACATCATTGTACATTGAAATTTCTGTTTGCGTATGCTTTAGAAGCAAGAATTAAGAGGACTACATTCATTATTTCAGCTGAAAAATGCTTAGTTTATGATTTATAGTCAACATTAATGTAATGTCCCAAACAAGCGTTTTCAGCCCGAGTGGAGCACATTTTGACCGTTTTTTTAAAAACATCATTGTACATTGAAATTTCTGCTTGCGTATGCTTTAGAAGCAAGAATTAAGAGGACTACATTCATTATTTCAGCTGAAAAATGCTTAGTTTATGATTTATAGTCAACATTAATGAAATGTCCCCAACAGCGTTTTCAGCCCGAGTGGAGCACATTTTGACTGTTTTTTTAAAAACATCATTGTACATTGAAATTTCTGCTTGCGAATGCTTTAGAAGCAAGAATTAAGAGGACTACATTCATTATTTCAGCTGAAAAATGCTTAGTTTTTGATTTGTAGTCAACATTAATGAAATGTCCCCAACAGCGTTTTCAGCCCGAGTGGAGCGCATTTTGACTGTTTTTTTTAAAAACATCATTGTACATTGAAATTTCTGCTTGCGTATGCTTTAGAAGCAAGAATTAAGAGGACTACATTCATTATTTCAGCTGAAAAATGCTTAGTTTATGATTTATAGTCAACATTAAGGAAATGTTCCGAACAAGCGTTTTCAGCCCGAGTGGAGCACATTTTGACCGTTTTTTAAAAAACATCATTGTACATTGAAATTTCTGTTTGCGTATGCTTTAGAAGCAAGAATTAAGAGGACTACATTCATTATTTCAGCTGAAAAATGCTTAGTTTATGATTTATAGTCAACATTAATGTAATGTCCCAAACAAGCGTTTTCAGCCCGAGTGGAGCACATTTTGACCGTTTTTTTAAAAACATCATTGTACATTGAAATTTCTGCTTGCGTATGCTTTAGAAGCAAGAATTAAGAGGACTACATTCATTATTTCAGCTGAAAAATGCTTAGTTTATGATTTATAGTCAACATTAATGAAATGTCCCCAACAGCGTTTTCAGCCCGAGTGGAGCACATTTTGACTGTTTTTTTAAAAACATCATTGTACATTGAAATTTCTGCTTGCGAATGCTTTAGAAGCAAGAATTAAGAGGACTACATTCATTATTTCAGCTGAAAAATGCTTAGTTTTTGATTTGTAGTCAACATTAATGAAATGTCCCCAACAGCGTTTTCAGCCCGAGTGGAGCGCATTTTGACTGTTTTTTTAAAAACATCATTGTACATTGAAATTTCTGCTTGCGTATGCTTTAGAAGCAAGAATTAAGAGGACTACATTCATTATTTCAGCTGAAAAATGCTTAGTTTATGATTTATAGTCAACATTAATGAAATGTCCCCAACAGCGTTTTCAGCCCGAGTGGAGCACATTTTGACCGTTTTTTTAAAAACATCATTGTACATTGAAATTTCTGCTTGCGTATGCTTTAGAAGCAAGAATTAAGAGGACTACATTCATTATTTCAGCTGAAAAATGCTTAGTTTATGATTTATAGTCAACATTAATGAAATGTTCCAAACAAGCGTTTTCAGCCCGAGTGGAGCACATTTTGACCCTTTTTTTAAAAACATCATTGTACATTGAAATTTCTGCTTGCGTATGCTTTAGAAGCAAGAATTAAGAGGACTACATTCATTATTTCAGCTGAAAAATGCTTAGTTTATGATTTATAGTCAACATTAATGTCATGTCCCAAACAAGCGTTTTCAGCCCGAGTGGAGCACATTTTGACCCTTTTTTTAAAAACATCATTGTACATTGAAATTTCTGCTTGCGTATGCTTTAGAAGCAAGAATTAAGAGGACTACATTCATTATTTCAGCTGAAAAATGCTTAGTTTATGATTTATAGTCAACATTAATGTCATGTCCCAAACAAGCGTTTTCAGCCCGAGTGGAGCACATTTTGACTGTTTTTTTAAAAACATCATTGTACATTGAAATTTCTGCTTGCGTATGCTTTAGAAGCAAGAATTAAGAGGACTACATTCATTATTTCAGCTGAAAAATGCTTAGTTTATGATTTATAGTCAACATTAATGAAATGTTCCAAACAAGCGTTTTCAGCCCGAGTGGAGCACATTTTGACCCTTTTTTTAAAAACATCATTGTACATTGAAATTTCTGCTTGCGTATGCTTTAGAAGCAAGAATTAAGAGGACTACATTCATTATTTCAGCTGAAAAATGCTTAGTTTATGATTTATAGTCAACATTAATGAAATGTTCTAAACAAGCGTTTTCAGCCCGAGTGGAGCACATTTTGACCCTTTTTTTAAAAACATCATTGTACATTGAAATTTCTGCTTGCGAATGCTTTAGAAGCAAGAATTAAGAGGACTACATTCATTATTTCAGCTGAAAAATGCTTAGTTTTTGATTTGTAGTCAACATTAATGAAATGTCCCCAACAGCGTTTTCAGCCCGAGTGGAGCGCATTTTGACTGTTTTTTTTAAAAACATCATTGTACATTGAAATTTCTGCTTGCGTATGCTTTAGAAGCAAGAATTAAGAGGACTACATTCATTATTTCAGCTGAAAAATGCTTAGTTTATGATTTATAGTCAACATTAAGGAAATGTTCCGAACAAGCGTTTTCAGCCCGAGTGGAGCACATTTTGACCGTTTTTTAAAAAACATCATTGTACATTGAAATTTCTGTTTGCGTATGCTTTAGAAGCAAGAATTAAGAGGACTACATTCATTATTTCAGCTGAAAAATGCTTAGTTTATGATTTATAGTCAACATTAATGTAATGTCCCAAACAAGCGTTTTCAGCCCGAGTGGAGCACATTTTGACCGTTTTTTTAAAAACATCATTGTACATTGAAATTTCTGCTTGCGTATGCTTTAGAAGCAAGAATTAAGAGGACTACATTCATTATTTCAGCTGAAAAATGCTTAGTTTATGATTTATAGTCAACATTAATGAAATGTCCCCAACAGCGTTTTCAGCCCGAGTGGAGCACATTTTGACTGTTTTTTTAAAAACATCATTGTACATTGAAATTTCTGCTTGCGAATGCTTTAGAAGCAAGAATTAAGAGGACTACATTCATTATTTCAGCTGAAAAATGCTTAGTTTTTGATTTGTAGTCAACATTAATGAAATGTCCCCAACAGCGTTTTCAGCCCGAGTGGAGCACATTTTGACCGTTTTTTAAAAAACATCATTGTACATTGAAATTTCTGTTTGCGTATGCTTTAGAAGCAAGAATTAAGAGGACTACATTCATTATTTCAGCTGAAAAATGCTTAGTTTATGATTTATAGTCAACATTAATGTAATGTCCCAAACAAGCGTTTTCAGCCCGAGTGGAGCACATTTTGACCGTTTTTTTAAAAACATCATTGTACATTGAAATTTCTGCTTGCGTATGCTTTAGAAGCAAGAATTAAGAGGACTACATTCATTATTTCAGCTGAAAAATGCTTAGTTTATGATTTATAGTCAACATTAATGAAATGTCCCCAACAGCGTTTTCAGCCCGAGTGGAGCACATTTTGACTGTTTTTTTAAAAACATCATTGTACATTGAAATTTCTGCTTGCGAATGCTTTAGAAGCAAGAATTAAGAGGACTACATTCATTATTTCAGCTGAAAAATGCTTAGTTTTTGATTTGTAGTCAACATTAATGAAATGTCCCCAACAGCGTTTTCAGCCCGAGTGGAGCGCATTTTGACTGTTTTTTTTAAAAACATCATTGTACATTGAAATTTCTGCTTGCGTATGCTTTAGAAGCAAGAATTAAGAGGACTACATTCATTATTTCAGCTGAAAAATGCTTAGTTTATGATTTATAGTCAACATTAAGGAAATGTTCCGAACAAGCGTTTTCAGCCCGAGTGGAGCACATTTTGACCGTTTTTTAAAAAACATCATTGTACATTGAAATTTCTGTTTGCGTATGCTTTAGAAGCAAGAATTAAGAGGACTACATTCATTATTTCAGCTGAAAAATGCTTAGTTTATGATTTATAGTCAACATTAATGTAATGTCCCAAACAAGCGTTTTCAGCCCGAGTGGAGCACATTTTGACCGTTTTTTTAAAAACATCATTGTACATTGAAATTTCTGCTTGCGTATGCTTTAGAAGCAAGAATTAAGAGGACTACATTCATTATTTCAGCTGAAAAATGCTTAGTTTATGATTTATAGTCAACATTAATGAAATGTCCCCAACAGCGTTTTCAGCCCGAGTGGAGCACATTTTGACTGTTTTTTTAAAAACATCATTGTACATTGAAATTTCTGCTTGCGAATGCTTTAGAAGCAAGAATTAAGAGGACTACATTCATTATTTCAGCTGAAAAATGCTTAGTTTTTGATTTGTAGTCAACATTAATGAAATGTCCCCAACAGCGTTTTCAGCCCGAGTGGAGCGCATTTTGACTGTTTTTTTAAAAACATCATTGTACATTGAAATTTCTGCTTGCGTATGCTTTAGAAGCAAGAATTAAGAGGACTACATTCATTATTTCAGCTGAAAAATGCTTAGTTTATGATTTATAGTCAACATTAATGAAATGTCCCCAACAGCGTTTTCAGCCCGAGTGGAGCACATTTTGACCGTTTTTTTAAAAACATCATTGTACATTGAAATTTCTGCTTGCGTATGCTTTAGAAGCAAGAATTAAGAGGACTACATTCATTATTTCAGCTGAAAAATGCTTAGTTTATGATTTATAGTCAACATTAATGAAATGTCCCCAACAGCGTTTTCAGCCCGAGTGGAGCACATTTTGACTGTTTTTTTAAAAACATCATTGTACATTGAAATTTCTGCTTGCGTATGCTTTAGAAGCAAGAATTAAGAGGACTACATTCATTATTTCAGCTGAAAAATGCTTAGTTTATGATTTATAGTCAACATTAATGAAATGTTCCAAACAAGCGTTTTCAGCCCGAGTGGAGCACATTTTGACCCTTTTTTTAAAAACATCATTGTACATTGAAATTTCTGCTTGCGTATGCTTTAGAAGCAAGAATTAAGAGGACTACATTCATTATTTCAGCTGAAAAATGCTTAGTTTATGATTTATAGTTAACATTAATGTCATGTCCCAAACAAGCGTTTTCAGCCCGAGTGGAGCACATTTTGACTGTTTTTTTAAAAACATCATTGTACATTGAAATTTCTGCTTGCGTATGCTTTAGAAGCGAGAATTAAGAGGACTACATTCATTATTTCAGCTGAAAAATGCTTAGTTTATGATTTATAGTCAACATTAATGAAATGTTCCAAACAAGCGTTTTCAGCCCGAGTGGAGCACATTTTGACCCTTTTTTTAAAAACATCATTGTACATTGAAATTTCTGCTTGCGTATGCTTTAGAAGCAAGAATTAAGAGGACTACATTCATTATTTCAGCTGAAAAATGCTTAGTTTTTGATTTGTAGTCAACATTAATGAAATGTCCCCAACAGCGTTTTCAGCCCGAGTGGAGCACATTTTGACTGTTTTTTTAAAAACATCATTGTACATTGAAATTTCTGCTTGCGTATGCTTTAGAAGCAAGAATTAAGAGGACTACATTCATTATTTCAGCTGAAAAATGCTTAGTTTATGATTTATAGTCAACATTAAGGAAATGTTCCAAACAAGCGTTTTCAGCCCGAGTGGAGCACATTTTGACCCTTTTTTTAAAAACATCATTGTACATTGAAATTTCTGCTTGCGTATGCTTTAGAAGCAAGAATTAAGAGGACTACATTCATTATTTCAGCTGAAAAATGCTTAGTTTATGATTTATAGTCAACATTAATGTCATGTCCCAAACAAGCGTTTTCAGCCCGAGTGGAGCACATTTTGACTGTTTTTTTAAAAACATCATTGTACATTGAAATTTCTGCTTGCGTATGCTTTAGAAGCAAGAATTAAGAGGACTACATTCATTATTTCAGCTGAAAAATGCTTAGTTTATGATTTATAGTCAACATTAATGAAATGTTCCAAACAAGCGTTTTCAGCCCGAGTGGAGCACATTTTGACCCTTTTTTTAAAAACATCATTGTACATTGAAATTTCTGCTTGCGTATGCTTTAGAAGCAAGAATTAAGAGGACTACATTCATTATTTCAGCTGAAAAATGCTTAGTTTTTGATTTGTAGTCAACATTAATGAAATGTCCCCAACAGCGTTTTCAGCCCGAGTGGAGCGCATTTTGACTGTTTTTTTTAAAAACATCATTGTACATTGAAATTTCTTCTTGCGTATGCTTTAGAAGCAAGAATTAAGAGGACTACATTCATTATTTCAGCTGAAAAATGCTTAGTTTATGATTTATAGTCAACATTAAGGAAATGTTCCGAACAAGCGTTTTCAGCCCGAGTGGAGCACATTTTGACCGTTTTTTAAAAAACATCATTGTACATTGAAATTTCTGTTTGCGTATGCTTTAGAAGCAAGAATTAAGAGGACTACATTCATTATTTCAGCTGAAAAATGCTTAGTTTATGATTTATAGTCAACATTAATGAAATGTCCCCAACAGCGTTTTCAGCCCGAGTGGAGCACATTTTGACTGTTTTTTTAAAAACATCATTGTACATTGAAATTTCTGCTTGCGAATGCTTTAGAAGCAAGAATTAAGAGGACTACATTCATTATTTCAGCTGAAAAATGCTTAGTTTATGATTTATAGTCAACATTAATGAAATGTCCCCAACAGCGTTTTCAGCCCGAGTGGAGCACATTTTGACTGTTTTTTTAAAAACATCATTGTACATTGAAATTTCTGCTTGCGAATGCTTTAGAAGCAAGAATTAAGAGGACTACATTCATTATTTCAGCTGAAAAATGCTTAGTTTTTGATTTGTAGTCAACATTAATGAAATGTCCCCAACAGCGTTTTCAGCCCGAGTGGAGCACATTTTGACCGTTTTTTAAAAAACATCATTGTACATTGAAATTTCTGTTTGCGTATGCTTTAGAAGCAAGAATTAAGAGGACTACATTCATTATTTCAGCTGAAAAATGCTTAGTTTATGATTTATAGTCAACATTAATGTAATGTCCCAAACAAGCGTTTTCAGCCCGAGTGGAGCACATTTTGACCGTTTTTTTAAAAACATCATTGTACATTGAAATTTCTGCTTGCGTATGCTTTAGAAGCAAGAATTAAGAGGACTACATTCATTATTTCAGCTGAAAAATGCTTAGTTTATGATTTATAGTCAACATTAATGAAATGTCCCCAACAGCGTTTTCAGCCCGAGTGGAGCACATTTTGACTGTTTTTTTAAAAACATCATTGTACATTGAAATTTCTGCTTGCGAATGCTTTAGAAGCAAGAATTAAGAGGACTACATTCATTATTTCAGCTGAAAAATGCTTAGTTTTTGATTTGTAGTCAACATTAATGAAATGTCCCCAACAGCGTTTTCAGCCCGAGTGGAGCGCATTTTGACTGTTTTTTTTAAAAACATCATTGTACATTGAAATTTCTGCTTGCGTATGCTTTAGAAGCAAGAATTAAGAGGACTACATTCATTATTTCAGCTGAAAAATGCTTAGTTTATGATTTATAGTCAACATTAAGGAAATGTTCCGAACAAGCGTTTTCAGCCCGAGTGGAGCACATTTTGACCGTTTTTTAAAAAACATCATTGTACATTGAAATTTCTGTTTGCGTATGCTTTAGAAGCAAGAATTAAGAGGACTACATTCATTATTTCAGCTGAAAAATGCTTAGTTTATGATTTATAGTCAACATTAATGTAATGTCCCAAACAAGCGTTTTCAGCCCGAGTGGAGCACATTTTGACCGTTTTTTTAAAAACATCATTGTACATTGAAATTTCTGCTTGCGTATGCTTTAGAAGCAAGAATTAAGAGGACTACATTCATTATTTCAGCTGAAAAATGCTTAGTTTATGATTTATAGTCAACATTAATGAAATGTCCCCAACAGCGTTTTCAGCCCGAGTGGAGCACATTTTGACTGTTTTTTTAAAAACATCATTGTACATTGAAATTTCTGCTTGCGTATGCTTTAGAAGCAAGAATTAAGAGGACTACATTCATTATTTCAGCTGAAAAATGCTTAGTTTTTGATTTATAGTCAACATTAATGAAATGTCCCCAACAGCGTTTTCAGCCCGAGTGGAGCACATTTTGACTGTTTTTTTTAAAAACATCATTGTACATTGAAATTTCTGCTTGCGTATGCTTTAGAAGCAAGAATTAAGAGGACTACATTCATTATTTCAGCTGAAAAATGCTTAGTTTATGATTTATAGTCAACATTAATGAAATGTTCCAAACAAGCGTTTTCAGCCCGAGTGGAGCACATTTTGACCCTTTTTTTAAAAACATCATTGTACATTGAAATTTCTGCTTGCGTATGCTTTAGAAGCAAGAATTAAGAGGACTACATTCATTATTTCAGCTGAAAAATGCTTAGTTTATGATTTATAGTTAACATTAATGTCATGTCCCAAACAAGCGTTTTCAGCCCGAGTGGAGCACATTTTGACTGTTTTTTTAAAAACATCATTGTACATTGAAATTTCTGCTTGCGTATGCTTTAGAAGCGAGAATTAAGAGGACTACATTCATTATTTCAGCTGAAAAATGCTTAGTTTATGATTTATAGTCAACATTAATGAAATGTTCCAAACAAGCGTTTTCAGCCCGAGTGGAGCACATTTTGACCCTTTTTTTAAAAACATCATTGTACATTGAAATTTCTGCTTGCGTATGCTTTAGAAGCAAGAATTAAGAGGACTACATTCATTATTTCAGCTGAAAAATGCTTAGTTTATGATTTATAGTCAACATTAATGTCATGTCCCAAACAAGCGTTTTCAGCCCGAGTGGAGCACATTTTGACTGTTTTTTTAAAACATCATTGTACATTAAAATTTCTGCTTGCTTATGCTTTAGAAGCAAGAATTAAGAGGACTACATTCATTATTTCAGCTGAAAAATGCTTAGTTTATGATTTATAGTCAACATTAATGAAATGTCCCCAACAGCGTTTTCAGCCCGAGTGGAGCACATTTTGACTGTTTTTTTAAAAACATCATTGTACATTGAAATTTCTGCTTGCGTATGCTTTAGAAGCAAGAATTAAGAGGACTACATTCATTATTTCACCTGAAAAATGCTTAGTTTTTGATTTGTAGTCAACATTAATGAAATGTCCCCAACAGCGTTTTCAGCCCGAGTGGAGCACATTTTGACTGTTTTTTTAAAAACATCATTGTACATTGAAATTTCTGCTTGCGTATGCTTTAGAAGCAAGAATTAAGAGGACTACATTCATTATTTCAGCTGAAAAATGCTTAGTTTATGATTTATAGTCAACATTAATGAAATGTTCCAAACAAGCGTTTTCAGCCCGAGTGGAGCACATTTTGACCCTTTTTTTAAAAACATCATTGTACATTGAAATTTCTGCTTGCGTATGCTTTAGAAGCAAGAATTAAGAGGACTACATTCATTATTTCAGCTGAAAAATGCTTAGTTTTTGATTTGTAGTCAACATTAATGAAATGTCCCCAACAGCGTTTTCAGCCCGAGTGGAGCGCATTTTGACTGTTTTTTTTAAAAACATCATTGTACATTGAAATTTCTTCTTGCGTATGCTTTAGAAGCAAGAATTAAGAGGACTACATTCATTATTTCAGCTGAAAAATGCTTAGTTTATGATTTATAGTCAACATTAATGAAATGTTCCAAACAAGCGTTTTCAGCCCGAGTGGAGCACATTTTGACCGTTTTTTTAAAAACATCATTGTACATTGAAATTTCTGCTTGCGTATGCTTTAGAAGCAAGAATTAAGAGGACTACATTCATTATTTCAGCTGAAAAATGCTTAGTTTATGATTTATAGTCAACATTAAGGAAATGTTCCAAACAAGCGTTTTCAGCCCGAGTGGAGCACATTTTGACCCTTTTTTTAAAAACATCATTGTACATTGAAATTTCTGCTTGCGTATGCTTTAGAAGCAAGAATTAAGAGGACTACATTCATTATTTCAGCTGAAAAATGCTTAGTTTATGATTTATAGTCAACATTAATGTCATGTCCCAAACAAGCGTTTTCAGCCCGAGTGGAGCACATTTTGACTGTTTTTTTAAAAACATCATTGTACATTGAAATTTCTGCTTGCGTATGCTTTAGAAGCAAGAATTAAGAGGACTACATTCATTATTTCAGCTGAAAAATGCTTAGTTTATGATTTATAGTCAACATTAATGAAATGTTCCAAACAAGCGTTTTCAGCCCGAGTGGAGCACATTTTGACTGTTTTTTTAAAAACATCATTGTACATTGAAATTTCTGCTTGCGTATGCTTTAGAAGCAAGAATTAAGAGGACTACATTCATTATTTCAGCTGAAAAATGCTTAGTTTATGATTTATAGTCAACATTAATGTCATGTCCCAAACAAGCGTTTTCAGCCCGAGTGGAGCACATTTTGACTGTTTTTTTAAAACATCATTGTACATTAAAATTTCTGCTTGCTTATGCTTTAGAAGCAAGAATTAAGAGGACTACATTCATTATTTCAGCTGAAAAATGCTTAGTTTATGATTTATAGTCAACATTAATGAAATGTCCCCAACAGCGTTTTCAGCCCGAGTGGAGCACATTTTGACTGTTTTTTTAAAAACATCATTGTACATTGAAATTTCTGCTTGCGTATGCTTTAGAAGCAAGAATTAAGAGGACTACATTCATTATTTCAGCTGAAAAATGCTTAGTTTTTGATTTGTAGTCAACATTAATGAAATGTCCCCAACAGCGTTTTCAGCCCGAGTGGAGCACATTTTGACTGTTTTTTTAAAAACATCATTGTACATTGAAATTTCTGCTTGCGTATGCTTTAGAAGCAAGAATTAAGAGGACTACATTCATTATTTCAGCTGAAAAATGCTTAGTTTATGATTTATAGTAAACATTAAGGAAATGTTCCAAACAAGCGTTTTCAGCCCGAGTGGAGCACATTTTGACCCTTTTTTTAAAAACATCATTGTACATTGAAATTTCTGCTTGCGTATGCTTTAGAAGCAAGAATTAAGAGGACTACATTCATTATTTCAGCTGAAAAATGCTTAGTTTATGATTTATAGTCAACATTAATGTCATGTCCCAAACAAGCGTTTTCAGCCCGAGTGGAGCACATTTTGACTGTTTTTTTAAAAACATCATTGTACATTGAAATTTCTGCTTGCGTATGCTTTAGAAGCAAGAATTAAGAGGACTACATTCATTATTTCAGCTGAAAAATGCTTAGTTTATGATTTATAGTCAACATTAATGAAATGTTCCAAACAAGCGTTTTCAGCCCGAGTGGAGCACATTTTGACCCTTTTTTTAAAAACATCATTGTACATTGAAATTTCTGCTTGCGTATGCTTTAGAAGCAAGAATTAAGAGGACTACATTCATTATTTCAGCTGAAAAATGCTTAGTTTTTGATTTGTAGTCAACATTAATGAAATGTCCCCAACAGCGTTTTCAGCCCGAGTGGAGCGCATTTTGACTGTTTTTTTTAAAAACATCATTGTACATTGAAATTTCTTCTTGCGTATGCTTTAGAAGCAAGAATTAAGAGGACTACATTCATTATTTCAGCTGAAAAATGCTTAGTTTATGATTTATAGTCAACATTAAGGAAATGTTCCGAACAAGCGTTTTCAGCCCGAGTGGAGCACATTTTGACCGTTTTTTAAAAAACATCATTGTACATTGAAATTTCTGTTTGCGTATGCTTTAGAAGCAAGAATTAAGAGGACTACATTCATTATTTCAGCTGAAAAATGCTTAGTTTATGATTTATAGTCAACATTAAGGAAATGTTCCGAACAAGCGTTTTCAGCCCGAGTGGAGCACATTTTGACCGTTTTTTTAAAAACATCATTGTACATTGAAATTTCTGCTTGCGTATGCTTTAGAAGCAAGAATTAAGAGGACTACAGTCATTATTTCAGCTGAAAAATGCTTAGTTTATGATTTATAGTCAACATTAATGTCATGTCCCAAACAAGCGTTTTCAGCCCGAGTGGAGCACATTTTGACTGTTTTTTTAAAAACATCATTGTACATTGAAATTTCTGCTTGCGTATGCTTTAGAAGCAAGAATTAAGAGGACTACATTCATTATTTCAGCTGAAAAATGCTTAGTTTATGATTTATAGTCAACATTAATGAAATGTCCCCAACAGCGTTTTCAGCCCGAGTGGAGCACATTTTGACTGTTTTTTTAAAAACATCATTGTACATTGAAATTTCTGCTTGCGAATGCTTTAGAAGCAAGAATTAAGAGGACTACATTCATTATTTCAGCTGAAAAATGCTTAGTTTTTGATTTGTAGTCAACATTAATGAAATGTCCCCAACAGCGTTTTCAGCCCGAGTGGAGCACATTTTGACTGTTTTTTTTAAAAACATCATTGTACATTGAAATTTCTGCTTGCGTATGCTTTAGAAGCAAGAATTAAGAGGACTACATTCATTATTTCAGCTGAAAAATGCTTAGTTTATGATTTATAGTCAACATTAAGGAAATGTCCCCAACAGCGTTTTCAGCCCGAGTGGAGCGCATTTTGACTGTTTTTTTTAAAAACATCATTGTACATTGAAATTTCTGCTTGCGTATGCTTTAGAAGCAAGAATTAAGAGGACTACATTCATTATTTCAGCTGAAAAATGCTTAGTTTATGATTTATAGTCAACATTAAGGAAATGTTCCGAACAAGCGTTTTCAGCCCGAGTGGAGCACATTTTGACCGTTTTTTTAAAAACATCATTGTACATTGAAATTTCTGCTTGCGTATGCTTTAGAAGCAAGAATTAAGAGGACTACATTCATTATTTCAGCTGAAAAATGCTTAGTGTATGATTTATAGTCAACATTAATGTCATGTCCCAAACAAGCGTTTTCAGCCCGAGTGGAGCACATTTTGACTGTTTTTTTAAAAACATCATTGTACATTGAAATTTCTGCTTGCGTATGCTTTAGAAGCAAGAATTAAGAGGACTACATTCATTATTTCAGCTGAAAAATGCTTAGTTTATGATTTATAGTCAACATTAATGTAATGTCCCAAACAAGCGTTTTCAGCCCGAGTGGAGCACATTTTGACCGTTTTTTTAAAAACATCATTGTACATTGAAATTTCTGCTTGCGTATGCTTTAGAAGCAAGAATTAAGAGGACTACATTCATTATTTCAGCTGAAAAATGCTTAGTTTATGATTTATAGTCAACATTAATGAAATGTCCCCAACAGCGTTTTCAGCCCGAGTGGAGCGCATTTTGACTCTTTTTTTTAAAAACATCATTGTACATTGAAATTTCTGCTTGCGTATGCTTTAGAAGCAAGAATTAAGAGGACTACATTCATTATTTCAGCTGAAAAATGCTTAGTTTTTGATTTGTAGTCAACATTAATGAAATGTCCCCAACAGCGTTTTCAGCCCGAGTGGAGCACATTTTGACTGTTTTTTTTAAAAACATCATTGTACATTGAAATTTCTGCTTGCGTATGCTTTGGAAGCAAGAATTAAGAGGACTACATTCATTATTTCAGCTGAAAAATGCTTAGTTTATGATTTATAGTCAACATTAATGAAATGTTCCAAACAAGCGTTTTCAGCCCGAGTGGAGCACATTTTGACCCTTTTTTTAAAAACATCATTGTACATTGAAATTTCTGCTTGCGTATGCTTTAGAAGCAAGAATTAAGAGGACTACATTCATTATTTCAGCTGAAAAATGCTTAGTTTTTGATTTGTAGTCAACATTAATGAAATGTCCCCAACAGCGTTTTCAGCCCGAGTGGAGCGCATTTTGACTGTTTTTTTTAAAAACATCATTGTACATTGAAATTTCTGCTTGCGTATGCTTTAGAAGCAAGAATTAAGAGGACTACATTCATTATTTCAGCTGAAAAATGCTTAGTTTATGATTTATAGTCAACATTAATGTAATGTCCCAAACAAGCGTTTTCAGCCCGAGTGGAGCACATTTTGACCGTTTTTTTAAAAACATCATTGTACATTGAAATTTCTGCTTGCGTATGCTTTAGAAGCAAGAATTAAGAGGACTACATTCATTATTTCAGCTGAAAAATGCTTAGTTTATGATTTATAGTCAACATTAATGAAATGTCCCCAACAGCGTTTTCAGCCCGAGTGGAGCACATTTTGACTGTTTTTTTAAAAACATCATTGTACATTGAAATTTCTGCTTGCGTATGCTTTAGAAGCAAGAATTAAGAAGACTACATTCATTATTTCAGCTGAAAAATGCTTAGTTTTTGATTTATAGTCAACATTAATGAAATGTCCCCAACAGCGTTTTCAGCCCGAGTGGAGCACATTTTGACTGTTTTTTTTAAAAACATCATTGTACATTGAAATTTCTGCTTGCGTATGCTTTAGAAGCAAGAATTAAGAGGACTACATTCATTATTTCAGCTGAAAAATGCTTAGTTTATGATTTATAGTCAACATTAATGAAATGTTCCAAACAAGCGTTTTCAGCCCGAGTGGAGCACATTTTGACCCTTTTTTTAAAAACATCATTGTACATTGAAATTTCTGCTTGCGTATGCTTTAGAAGCAAGAATTAAGAGGACTACATTCATTATTTCAGCTGAAAAATGCTTAGTTTATGATTTATAGTTAACATTAATGTCATGTCCCAAACAAGCGTTTTCAGCCCGAGTGGAGCACATTTTGACTGTTTTTTTAAAAACATCATTGTACATTGAAATTTCTGCTTGCGTATGCTTTAGAAGCGAGAATTAAGAGGACTACATTCATTATTTCAGCTGAAAAATGCTTAGTTTATGATTTATAGTCAACATTAATGAAATGTTCCAAACAAGCGTTTTCAGCCCGAGTGGAGCACATTTTGACCCTTTTTTTAAAAACATCATTGTACATTGAAATTTCTGCTTGCGTATGCTTTAGAAGCAAGAATTAAGAGGACTACATTCATTATTTCAGCTGAAAAATGCTTAGTTTATGATTTATAGTCAACATTAATGTCATGTCCCAAACAAGCGTTTTCAGCCCGAGTGGAGCACATTTTGACTGTTTTTTTAAAACATCATTGTACATTAAAATTTCTGCTTGCTTATGCTTTAGAAGCAAGAATTAAGAGGACTACATTCATTATTTCAGCTGAAAAATGCTTAGTTTATGATTTATAGTCAACATTAATGAAATGTCCCCAACAGCGTTTTCAGCCCGAGTGGAGCACATTTTGACTGTTTTTTTAAAAACATCATTGTACATTGAAATTTCTGCTTGCGTATGCTTTAGAAGCAAGAATTAAGAGGACTACATTCATTATTTCAGCTGAAAAATGCTTAGTTTTTGATTTGTAGTCAACATTAATGAAATGTCCCCAACAGCGTTTTCAGCCCGAGTGGAGCACATTTTGACTGTTTTTTTAAAAACATCATTGTACATTGAAATTTCTGCTTGCGTATGCTTTAGAAGCAAGAATTAAGAGGACTACATTCATTATTTCAGCTGAAAAATGCTTAGTTTATGATTTATAGTCAACATTAAGGAAATGTTCCGAACAAGCGTTTTCAGCCCGAGTGGAGCACATTTTGACCGTTTTTTAAAAAACATCATTGTACATTGAAATTTCTGTTTGCGTATGCTTTAGAAGCAAGAATTAAGAGGACTACATTCATTATTTCAGCTGAAAAATGCTTAGTTTATGATTTATAGTCAACATTAATGTAATGTCCCAAACAAGCGTTTTCAGCCCGAGTGGAGCACATTTTGACCGTTTTTTTAAAAACATCATTGTACATTGAAATTTCTGCTTGCGTATGCTTTAGAAGCAAGAATTAAGAGGACTACATTCATTATTTCAGCTGAAAAATGCTTAGTTTATGATTTATAGTCAACATTAATGAAATGTCCCCAACAGCGTTTTCAGCCCGAGTGGAGCACATTTTGACTGTTTTTTTAAAAACATCATTGTACATTGAAATTTCTGCTTGCGAATGCTTTAGAAGCAAGAATTAAGAGGACTACATTCATTATTTCAGCTGAAAAATGCTTAGTTTTTGATTTGTAGTCAACATTAATGAAATGTCCCCAACAGCGTTTTCAGCCCGAGTGGAGCACATTTTGACTGTTTTTTTAAAAACATCATTGTACATTGAAATTTCTGCTTGCGTATGCTTTAGAAGCAAGAATTAAGAGGACTACATTCATTATTTCAGCTGAAAAATGCTTAGTTTATGATTTATAGTCAACATTAAGGAAATGTTCCAAACAAGCGTTTTCAGCCCGAGTGGAGCACATTTTGACCCTTTTTTTAAAAACATCATTGTACATTGAAATTTCTGCTTGCGTATGCTTTAGAAGCAAGAATTAAGAGGACTACATTCATTATTTCAGCTGAAAAATGCTTAGTTTATGATTTATAGTCAACATTAATGTCATGTCCCAAACAAGCGTTTTCAGCCCGAGTGGAGCACATTTTGACTGTTTTTTTAAAAACATCATTGTACATTGAAATTTCTGCTTGCGTATGCTTTAGAAGCAAGAATTAAGAGGACTACATTCATTATTTCAGCTGAAAAATGCTTAGTTTATGATTTATAGTCAACATTAATGAAATGTTCCAAACAAGCGTTTTCAGCCCGAGTGGAGCACATTTTGACCCTTTTTTTAAAAACATCATTGTACATTGAAATTTCTGCTTGCGTATGCTTTAGAAGCAAGAATTAAGAGGACTACATTCATTATTTCAGCTGAAAAATGCTTAGTTTATGATTTATAGTCAACATTAATGAAATGTTCCAAACAAGCGTTTTCAGCCCGAGTGGAGCACATTTTGACTGTTTTTTTAAAAACATCATTGTACATTGAAATTTCTGCTTGCGTATGCTTTAGAAGCAAGAATTAAGAGGACTACATTCATTATTTCAGCTGAAAAATGCTTAGTTTATGATTTATAGTCAACATTAATGAAATGTTCCAAACAAGCGTTTTCAGCCCGAGTGGAGCACATTTTGACCCTTTTTTTAAAAACATCATTGTACATTGAAATTTCTGCTTGCGTATGCTTTAGAAGCAAGAATTAAGAGGACTACATTCATTATTTCAGCTGAAAAATGCTTAGTTTTTGATTTGTAGTCAACATTAATGAAATGTCCCCAACAGCGTTTTCAGCCCGAGTGGAGCGCATTTTGACTGTTTTTTTAAAAACATCATTGTACATTGAAATTTCTGCTTGCGTATGCTTTAGAAGCAAGAATTAAGAGGACTACATTCATTATTTCAGCTGAAAAATGCTTAGTTTATGATTTATAGTCAACATTAATGAAATGTTCCAAACAAGCGTTTTCAGCCCGAGTGGAGCACATTTTGACCCTTTTTTTAAAAACATCATTGTACATTGAAATTTCTGCTTGCGTATGCTTTAGAAGCAAGAATTAAGAGGACTACATTCATTATTTCAGCTGAAAAATGCTTAGTTTATGATTTATAGTCAACATTAAGGAAATGTTCCGAACAAGCGTTTTCAGCCCGAGTGGAGCACATTTTGACCGTTTTTTAAAAAACATCATTGTACATTGAAATTTCTTTTTGCGTATGCTTTAGAAGCAAGAATTAAGAGGACTACATTCATTATTTCAGCTGAAAAATGCTTAGTTTATGATTTATAGTCAACATTAATGTCATGTCCCAAACAAGCGTTTTCAGCCCGAGTGGAGCACATTTTGACTGTTTTTTTAAAAACATCATTGTACATTGAAATTTCTGCTTGCGTATGCTTTAGAAGCAAGAATTAAGAGGACTACATTCATTATTTCAGCTGAAAAATGCTTAGTTTATGATTTATAGTCAACATTAATGAAATGTTCCAAACAAGCGTTTTCAGCCCGAGTGGAGCACATTTTGACCCTTTTTTTAAAAACATCATTGTACATTGAAATTTCTGCTTGCGTATGCTTTAGAAGCAAGAATTAAGAGGACTACATTCATTATTTCAGCTGAAAAATGCTTAGGTTTTGATTTGTAGTCAACATTAATGAAATGTCCCCAACAGCGTTTTCAGCCCGAGTGGAGCGCATTTTGACTGTTTTTTTTAAAAACATCATTGTACATTGAAATTTCTGCTTGCGTATGCTTTAGAAGCAAGAATTAAGAGGACTACATTCATTATTTCAGCTGAAAAATGCTTAGTTTATGATTTATAGTCAACATTAATGAAATGTCCCCAACAGCGTTTTCAGCCCGAGTGGAGCACATTTTGACTGTTTTTTTAAAAACATCATTGTACATTGAAATTTCTGCTTGCGTATGCTTTAGAAGCAAGAATTAAGAGGACTACATTCATTATTTCAGCTGAAAAATGCTTAGTTTTTGATTTATAGTCAACATTAATGAAATGTCCCCAACAGCGTTTTCAGCCCGAGTGGAGCACATTTTGACTGTTTTTTTTAAAAACATCATTGTACATTGAAATTTCTGCTTGCGTATGCTTTAGAAGCAAGAATTAAGAGGACTACATTCATTATTTCAGCTGAAAAATGCTTAGTTTATGATTTATAGTCAACATTAATGAAATGTTCCAAACAAGCGTTTTCAGCCCGAGTGGAGCACATTTTGACCCTTTTTTTAAAAACATCATTGTACATTGAAATTTCTGCTTGCGTATGCTTTAGAAGCAAGAATTAAGAGGACTACATTCATTATTTCAGCTGAAAAATGCTTAGTTTATGATTTATAGTTAACATTAATGTCATGTCCCAAACAAGCGTTTTCAGCCCGAGTGGAGCAC
Organism: Hippichthys cyanospilos; assembly: GCF_059441005.1. Classification (NCBI taxonomy): domain Eukaryota; kingdom Metazoa; phylum Chordata; class Actinopteri; order Syngnathiformes; family Syngnathidae; genus Hippichthys; species Hippichthys cyanospilos. The sequence goes on along the minus strand of NW_028283392.1, from coordinate 221,444 downwards.
ATTTTGACTGTTTTTTTAAAAACATCATTGTACATTGAAATTTCTGCTTGCGTATGCTTTAGAAGCGAGAATTAAGAGGACTACATTCATTATTTCAGCTGAAAAATGCTTAGTTTATGATTTATAGTCAACATTAATGAAATGTTCCAAACAAGCGTTTTCAGCCCGAGTGGAGCACATTTTGACCCTTTTTTTAAAAACATCATTGTACATTGAAATTTCTGCTTGCGTATGCTTTAGAAGCAAGAATTAAGAGGACTACATTCATTATTTCAGCTGAAAAATGCTTAGTTTATGATTTATAGTCAACATTAATGTCATGTCCCAAACAAGCGTTTTCAGCCCGAGTGGAGCACATTTTGACTGTTTTTTTAAAACATCATTGTACATTAAAATTTCTGCTTGCTTATGCTTTAGAAGCAAGAATTAAGAGGACTACATTCATTATTTCAGCTGAAAAATGCTTAGTTTATGATTTATAGTCAACATTAATGAAATGTCCCCAACAGCGTTTTCAGCCCGAGTGGAGCACATTTTGACTGTTTTTTTAAAAACATCATTGTACATTGAAATTTCTGCTTGCGTATGCTTTAGAAGCAAGAATTAAGAGGACTACATTCATTATTTCAGCTGAAAAATGCTTAGTTTTTGATTTATAGTCAACATTAATGAAATGTCCCCAACAGCGTTTTCAGCCCGAGTGGAGCACATTTTGACTGTTTTTTTTAAAAACATCATTGTACATTGAAATTTCTGCTTGCGTATGCTTTAGAAGCAAGAATTAAGAGGACTACATTCATTATTTCAGCTGAAAAATGCTTAGTTTATGATTTATAGTCAACATTAATGTAATGTCCCAAACAAGCGTTTTCAGCCCGAGTGGAGCACATTTTGACCGTTTTTTTAAAAACATCATTGTACATTGAAATTTCTGTTTGCGTATGCTTTAGAAGCAAGAATTAAGAGGACTACATTCATTATTTCAGCTGAAAAATGCTTCGTTTATGATTTATAGTCAACATTAATGAAATGTCCCCAACAGCGTTTTCAGCCCGAGTGGAGCACATTTTGACTGTTTTTTTTAAAAACATCATTGTACATTGAAATTTCTGCTTGCGTATGCTTTAGAAGCAAGAATTAAGAGGACTACATTCATTATTTCAGCTGAAAAATGCTTAGTTTATGATTTATAGTCAACATTAATGAAATGTTCCAAACAAGCGTTTTCAGCCCGAGTGGAGCACATTTTGACCCTTTTTTTAAAAACATCATTGTACATTGAAATTTCTGCTTGCGTATGCTTTAGAAGCAAGAATTAAGAGGACTACATTCATTATTTCAGCTGAAAAATGCTTAGTTTATGATTTATAGTCAACATTAATGTCATGTCCCAAACAAGCGTTTTCAGCCCGAGTGGAGCACATTTTGACTGTTTTTTTAAAAACATCATTGTACATTGAAATTTCTGCTTGCGTATGCTTTAGAAGCAAGAATTAAGAGGACTACATTCATTATTTCAGCTGAAAAATGCTTAGTTTATGATTTATAGTCAACATTAATGTCATGTCCCAAACAAGCGTTTTCAGCCCGAGTGGAGCACATTTTGACTGTTTTTTTAAAAACATCATTGTACATTGAAATTTCTGCTTGCGTATGCTTTAGAAGCAAGAATTAAGAGGACTACATTCATTATTTCAGCTGAAAAATGCTTAGTTTATGATTTATAGTCAACATTAATGAAATGTTCCAAACAAGCGTTTTCAGCCCGAGTGGAGCACATTTTGACCCTTTTTTTAAAAACATCATTGTACATTGAAATTTCTGCTTGCGTATGCTTTAGAAGCAAGAATTAAGAGGACTACATTCATTATTTCAGCTGAAAAATGCTTAGTTTATGATTTATAGTCAACATTAATGTAATGTCCCAAACAAGCGTTTTCAGCCCGAGTGGAGCACATTTTGACTGTTTTTTTAAAAACATCATTGTACATTGAAATTTCTGCTTGCGTATGCTTTAGAAGCAAGAATTAAGAGGACTACATTCATTATTTCAGCTGAAAAATGCTTAGTTTATGATTTATAGTCAACATTAATGAAATGTCCCCAACAGCGTTTTCAGCCCGAGTGGAGCACATTTTGACTGTTTTTTTAAAAACATCATTGTACATTGAAATTTCTGCTTGCGTATGCTTTAGAAGCAAGAATTAAGAGGACTACATTCATTATTTCAGCTGAAAAATGCTTAGTTTTTGATTTGTAGTCAACATTAATGAAATGTCCCCAACAGCGTTTTCAGCCCGAGTGGAGCGCATTTTGACTGTTTTTTTTAAAAACATCATTGTACATTGAAATTTCTGCTTGCGTATGCTTTAGAAGCAAGAATTAAGAGGACTACATTCATTATTTCAGCTGAAAAATGCTTAGTTTATGATTTATAGTCAACATTAAGGAAATGTTCCGAACAAGCGTTTTCAGCCCGAGTGGAGCACATTTTGACCGTTTTTTTAAAAACATCATTGTACATTGAAATTTCTGTTTGCGTATGCTTTAGAAGCAAGAATTAAGAGGACTACATTCATTATTTCAGCTGAAAAATGCTTAGTTTATGATTTATAGTCAACATTAATGTAATGTCCCAAACAAGCGTTTTCAGCCCGAGTGGAGCACATTTTGACTGTTTTTTTAAAAACATCATTGTACATTGAAATTTCTGCTTGCGTATGCTTTAGAAGCAAGAATTAAGAGGACTACATTCATTATTTCAGCTGAAAAATGCTTAGTTTATGATTTATAGTCAACATTAATGAAATGTTCCAAACAAGCGTTTTCAGCCCGAGTGGAGCACATTTTGACTGTTTTTTTAAAAACATCATTGTACATTGAAATTTCTGCTTGCGTATGCTTTAGAAGCAAGAATTAAGAGGACTACATTCATTATTTCAGCTGAAAAATGCTTAGTTTATGATTTATAGTTAACATTAATGTAATGTCCCAAACAAGCGTTTTCAGCCCGAGTGGAGCACATTTTGACTGTTTTTTTAAAAACATCATTGTACATTGAAATTTCTGCTTGCGTATGCTTTAGAAGCGAGAATTAAGAGGACTACATTCATTATTTCAGCTGAAAAATGCTTAGTTTATGATTTATATTCAACATTAATGAAATGTTCCAAACAAGCGTTTTCAGCCCGAGTGGAGCACATTTTGACCCTTTTTTTAAAAACATCATTGTACATTGAAATTTCTGCTTGCGTATGCTTTAGAAGCAAGAATTAAGAGGACTACATTCATTATTTCAGCTGAAAAATGCTTAGTTTATGATTTATAGTCAACATTAATGTAATGTCCCAAACAAGCGTTTTCAGCCCGAGTGGAGCACATTTTGACTGTTTTTTTAAAAACATCATTGTACATTGAAATTTCTGCTTGCGTATGCTTTAGAAGCAAGAATTAAGAGGACTACATTCATTATTTCAGCTGAAAAATGCTTAGTTTATGATTTATAGTCAACATTAATGAAATGTCCCCAACAGCGTTTTCAGCCCGAGTGGAGCACATTTTGACTGTTTTTTTTAAAAACATCATTGTACATTGAAATTTCTGCTTGCGTATGCTTTAGAAGCAAGAATTAAGAGGACTACATTCATTATTTCAGCTGAAAAATGCTTAGTTTATGATTTATAGTCAACATTAAGGAAATGTTCCGAACAAGCGTTTTCAGCCCGAGTGGAGCACATTTTGACCGTTTTTTTAAAAACATCATTGTACATTGAAATTTCTGCTTGCGTATGCTTTAGAAGCAAGAATTAAGAGGACTACATTCATTATTTCAGCTGAAAAATGCTTAGTTTATGATTTATAGTTAACATTAATGTCATGTCCCAAACAAGCGTTTTCAGCCCGAGTGGAGCACATTTTGACTGTTTTTTTAAAAACATCATTGTACATTGAAATTTCTGCTTGCGTATGCTTTAGAAGCGAGAATTAAGAGGACTACATTCATTATTTCAGCTGAAAAATGCTTAGTTTATGATTTATAGTCAACATTAATGAAATGTTCCAAACAAGCGTTTTCAGCCCGAGTGGAGCACATTTTGACCCTTTTTTTAAAAACATCATTGTACATTGAAATTTCTGCTTGCGTATGCTTTAGAAGCAAGAATTAAGAGGACTACATTCATTATTTCAGCTGAAAAATGCTTAGTTTATGATTTATAGTCAACATTAATGTAATGTCCCAAACAAGCGTTTTCAGCCCGAGTGGAGCACATTTTGACTGTTTTTTTAAAAACATCATTGTACATTGAAATTTCTGCTTGCGTATGCTTTAGAAGCAAGAATTAAGAGGACTACATTCATTATTTCAGCTGAAAAATGCTTAGTTTATGATTTATAGTCAACATTAATGAAATGTCCCCAACAGCGTTTTCAGCCCGAGTGGAGCACATTTTGACTGTTTTTTTAAAAACATCATTGTACATTGAAATTTCTGCTTGCGTATGCTTTAGAAGCAAGAATTAAGAGGACTACATTCATTATTTCAGCTGAAAAATGCTTAGTTTTTGATTTGTAGTCAACATTAATGAAATGTCCCCAACAGCGTTTTCAGCCCGAGTGGAGCGCATTTTGACTGTTTTTTTTAAAAACATCATTGTACATTGAAATTTCTGCTTGCGTATGCTTTAGAAGCAAGAATTAAGAGGACTACATTCATTATTTCAGCTGAAAAATGCTTAGTTTATGATTTATAGTCAACATTAAGGAAATGTTCCGAACAAGCGTTTTCAGCCCGAGTGGAGCACATTTTGACCGTTTTTTTAAAAACATCATTGTACATTGAAATTTCTGTTTGCGTATGCTTTAGAAGCAAGAATTAAGAGGACTACATTCATTATTTCAGCTGAAAAATGCTTAGTTTATGATTTATAGTCAACATTAATGTAATGTCCAAAACAAGCGTTTTCAGCCCGAGTGGAGCACATTTTGACTGTTTTTTTAAAAACATCATTGTACATTGAAATTTCTGCTTGCGTATGCTTTAGAAGCAAGAATTAAGAGGACTACATTCATTATTTCAGCTGAAAAATGCTTAGTTTATGATTTATAGTCAACATTAATGTAATGTCCCAAACAAGCGTTTTCAGCCCGAGTGGAGCACATTTTGACTGTTTTTTTAAAAACATCATTGTACATTGAAATTTCTGCTTGCGTATGCTTTAGAAGCAAGAATTAAGAGGACTACATTCATTATTTCAGCTGAAAAATGCTTAGTTTATGATTTATAGTCAACATTAATGAAATGTCCCCAACAGCGTTTTCAGCCCGAGTGGAGCACATTTTGACTGTTTTTTTAAAAACATCATCGTACATTGAAATTTCTGCTTGCGTATGCTTTAGAAGCAAGAATTAAGAGGACTACATTCATTATTTCAGCTGAAAAATGCTTAGTTTTTGATTTGTAGTCAACATTAATGAAATGTCCCCAACAGCGTTTTCAGCCCGAGTGGAGCGCATTTTGACTGTTTTTTTTAAAAACATTATTGTACATTGAAATTTCTGCTTGCGTATGCTTTAGAAGCGAGAATTACGAGGACTACATTCATTATTTCAGCTGAAAAATGCTTAGTTTATGATTTATAGTCAACATTAATGAAATGTTCCAAACAAGCGTTTTCAGCCCGAGTGGAGCACATTTTGACCCTTTTTTTAAAAACATCATTGTACATTGAAATTTCTGCTTGCGTATGCTTTAGAAGCAAGAATTAAGAGGACTACATTCATTATTTCAGCTGAAAAATGCTTAGTTTATGATTTATAGTCAACATTAATGTAATGTCCCAAACAAGCGTTTTCAGCCCGAGTGGAGCACATTTTGACTGTTTTTTTAAAAACATCATTGTACATTGAAATTTCTGCTTGCGTATGCTTTAGAAGCAAGAATTAAGAGGACTACATTCATTATTTCAGCTGAAAAATGCTTAGTTTTTGATTTGTAGTCAACATTAATGAAATGTCCCCAACAGCGTTTTCAGCCCGAGTGGAGCGCATTTTGACTGTTTTTTTTAAAAACATCATTGTACATTGAAATTTCTGCTTGCGTATGCTTTAGAAGCAAGAATTAAGAGGACTACATTCATTATTTCAGCTGAAAAATGCTTAGTTTATGATTTATAGTCAACATTAAGGAAATGTTCCGAACAAGCGTTTTCAGCCCGAGTGGAGCACATTTTGACCGTTTTTTTAAAAACATCATTGTACATTCAAATTTCTGTTTGCGTATGCTTTAGAAGCAAGAATTAAGAGGACTACATTCATTATTTCAGCTGAAAAATGCTTAGTTTATGATTTATAGTCAACATTAATGTAATGTCCCAAACAAGCGTTTTCAGCCCGAGTGGAGCACATTTTGACTGTTTTTTTAAAAACATCATTGTACATTGAAATTTCTGCTTGCGTATGCTTTAGAAGCAAGAATTAAGAGGACTACATTCATTATTTCAGCTGAAAAATGCTTAGTTTATGATTTATAGTCAACATTAATGAAATGTTCCAAACAAGCGTTTTCAGCCCGAGTGGAGCACATTTTGACTGTTTTTTTAAAAACATCATTGTACATTGAAATTTCTGCTTGCGTATGCTTTAGAAGCAAGAATTAAGAGGACTACATTCATTATTTCAGCTGAAAAATGCTTAGTTTATGATTTATAGTTAACATTAATGTAATGTCCCAAACAAGCGTTTTCAGCCCGAGTGGAGCACATTTTGACTGTTTTTTTAAAAACATCATTGTACATTGAAATTTCTGCTTGCGTATGCTTTAGAAGCGAGAATTAAGAGGACTACATTCATTATTTCAGCTGAAAAATGCTTAGTTTATGATTTATAGTCAACATTAATGAAATGTTCCAAACAAGCGTTTTCAGCCCGAGTGGAGCACATTTTGACCCTTTTTTTAAAAACATCATTGTACATTGAAATTTCTGCTTGCGTATGCTTTAGAAGCAAGAATTAAGAGGACTACATTCATTATTTCAGCTGAAAAATGCTTAGTTTATGATTTATAGTCAACATTAATGTAATGTCCCAAACAAGCGTTTTCAGCCCGAGTGGAGCACATTTTGACTGTTTTTTTAAAAACATCATTGTACATTGAAATTTCTGCTTGCGTATGCTTTAGAAGCAAGAATTAAGAGGACTACATTCATTATTTCAGCTGAAAAATGCTTAGTTTATGATTTATAGTCAACATTAATGAAATGTCCCCAACAGCGTTTTCAGCCCGAGTGGAGCACATTTTGACTGTTTTTTTTAAAAACATCATTGTACATTGAAATTTCTGCTTGCGTATGCTTTAGAAGCAAGAATTAAGAGGACTACATTCATTATTTCAGCTGAAAAATGCTTAGTTTATGATTTATAGTCAACATTAAGGAAATGTTCCGAACAAGCGTTTTCAGCCCGAGTGGAGCACATTTTGAGCGTTTTTTTAAAAACATCATTGTACATTGAAATTTCTGCTTGCGTATGCTTTAGAAGCAAGAATTAAGAGGACTACATTCATTATTTCAGCTGAAAAATGCTTAGTTTATGATTTATAGTTAACATTAATGTCATGTCCCAAACAAGCGTTTTCAGCCCGAGTGGAGCACATTTTGACTGTTTTTTTAAAAACATCATTGTACATTGAAATTTCTGCTTGCGTATGCTTTAGAAGCGAGAATTAAGAGGACTACATTCATTATTTCAGCTGAAAAATGCTTAGTTTATGATTTATAGTCAACATTAATGAAATGTTCCAAACAAGCGTTTTCAGCCCGAGTGGAGCACATTTTGACCCTTTTTTTAAAAACATCATTGTACATTGAAATTTCTGCTTGCGTATGCTTTAGAAGCAAGAATTAAGAGGACTACATTCATTATTTCAGCTGAAAAATGCTTAGTTTATGATTTATAGTCAACATTAATGTAATGTCCCAAACAAGCGTTTTCAGCCCGAGTGGAGCACATTTTGACTGTTTTTTTAAAAACATCATTGTACATTGAAATTTCTGCTTGCGTATGCTTTAGAAGCAAGAATTAAGAGGACTACATTCATTATTTCAGCTGAAAAATGCTTAGTTTATGATTTATAGTCAACATTAATGAAATGTCCCCAACAGCGTTTTTAGCCCGAGTGGAGCACATTTTGACTGTTTTTTTAAAAACATCATTGTACATTGAAATTTCTGCTTGCGTATGCTTTAGAAGCAAGAATTAAGAGGACTACATTCATTATTTCAGCTGAAAAATGCTTAGTTTTTGATTTGTAGTCAACATTAATGAAATGTCCCCAACAGCGTTTTCAGCCCGAGTGGAGCGCATTTTGACTGTTTTTTTTAAAAACATCATTGTACATTGAAATTTCTGCTTGCGTATGCTTTAGAAGCAAGAATTAAGAGGACTACATTCATTATTTCAGCTGAAAAATGCTTAGTTTATGATTTATAGTCAACATTAAGGAAATGTTCCGAACAAGCGTTTTCAGCCCGAGTGGAGCACATTTTGACCGTTTTTTTAAAAACATCATTGTACATTGAAATTTCTGTTTGCGTATGCTTTAGAAGCAAGAATTAAGAGGACTACATTCATTATTTCAGCTGAAAAATGCTTAGTTTATGATTTATAGTCAACATTAATGTAATGTCCAAAACAAGCGTTTTCAGCCCGAGTGGAGCACATTTTGACTGTTTTTTTAAAAACATCATTGTACATTGAAATTTCTGCTTGCGTATGCTTTAGAAGCAAGAATTAAGAGGACTACATTCATTATTTCAGCTGAAAAATGCTTAGTTTATGATTTATAGTCAACATTAATGTAATGTCCCAAACAAGCGTTTTCAGCCCGAGTGGAGCACATTTTGACTGTTTTTTTAAAAACATCATTGTACATTGAAATTTCTGCTTGCGTATGCTTTAGAAGCAAGAATTAAGAGGACTACATTCATTATTTCAGCTGAAAAATGCTTAGTTTATGATTTATAGTCAACATTAATGAAATGTCCCCAACAGCGTTTTCAGCCCGAGTGGAGCACATTTTGACTGTTTTTTTAAAAACATCATCGTACATTGAAATTTCTGCTTGCGTATGCTTTAGAAGCAAGAATTAAGAGGACTACATTCATTATTTCAGCTGAAAAATGCTTAGTTTTTGATTTGTAGTCAACATTAATGAAATGTCCCCAACAGCGTTTTCAGCCCGAGTGGAGCGCATTTTGACTGTTTTTTTTAAAAACATTATTGTACATTGAAATTTCTGCTTGCGTATGCTTTAGAAGCGAGAATTACGAGGACTACATTCATTATTTCAGCTGAAAAATGCTTAGTTTATGATTTATAGTCAACATTAATGAAATGTTCCAAACAAGCGTTTTCAGCCCGAGTGGAGCACATTTTGACCCTTTTTTTAAAAACATCATTGTACATTGAAATTTCTGCTTGCGTATGCTTTAGAAGCAAGAATTAAGAGGACTACATTCATTATTTCAGCTGAAAAATGCTTAGTTTATGATTTATAGTCAACATTAATGTAATGTCCCAAACAAGCGTTTTCAGCCCGAGTGGAGCACATTTTGACTGTTTTTTTAAAAACATCATTGTACATTGAAATTTCTGCTTGCGTATGCTTTAGAAGCAAGAATTAAGAGGACTACATTCATTATTTCAGCTGAAAAATGCTTAGTTTTTGATTTGTAGTCAACATTAATGAAATGTCCCCAACAGCGTTTTCAGCCCGAGTGGAGCGCATTTTGACTGTTTTTTTTAAAAACATCATTGTACATTGAAATTTCTGCTTGCGTATGCTTTAGAAGCAAGAATTAAGAGGACTACATTCATTATTTCAGCTGAAAAATGCTTAGTTTATGATTTATAGTCAACATTAAGGAAATGTTCCGAACAAGCGTTTTCAGCCCGAGTGGAGCACATTTTGACCGTTTTTTTAAAAACATCATTGTACATTCAAATTTCTGTTTGCGTATGCTTTAGAAGCAAGAATTAAGAGGACTACATTCATTATTTCAGCTGAAAAATGCTTAGTTTATGATTTATAGTCAACATTAATGTAATGTCCCAAACAAGCGTTTTCAGCCCGAGTGGAGCACATTTTGACTGTTTTTTTAAAAACATCATTGTACATTGAAATTTCTGCTTGCGTATGCTTTAGAAGGAAGAATTAAGAGGACTACATTCATTATTTCAGCTGAAAAATGCTTAGTTTATGATTTATAGTCAACATTAATGAAATGTCCCCAACAGCGTTTTCAGCCCGAGTGGAGCACATTTTGACTGTTTTTTTAAAAACATCATTGTACATTGAAATTTCTGCTTGCGTATGCTTTAGAAGGAAGAATTAAGAGGACTACATTCATTATTTCAGCTGAAAAATGCTTAGTTTTTGATTTGTAGTCAACATTAATGAAATGTCCCCAACAGCGTTTTCAGCCCGAGTGGAGCACATTTTGACTGTTTTTTTTAAAAACATCATTGTACATTGAAATTTCTGCTTGCGTATGCTTTAGAAGCAAGAATTAAGAGGACTACATTCATTATTTCAGCTGAAAAATGCTTAGTTTATGATTTATAGTCAACATTAATGTAATGTCCCAAACAAGCGTTTTCAGCCCGAGTGGAGCACATTTTGATCGTTTTTTTAAAAACATCATTGTACATTGAAATTTCTGTTTGCGTATGCTTTAGAAGCAAGAATTAAGAGGACTACATTCATTATTTCAGCTGAAAAATGCTTAGTTTATGATTTATAGTCAACATTAATGAAATGTTCCAAACAAGCGTTTTCAGCCCGAGTGGAGCACATTTTGACCCTTTTTTTAAAAACATCATTGTACATTGAAATTTCTGTTTGTGTATGCTTTAGAAGCAAGAATTAAGAGGACTACATTCATTATTTCAGCTGAAAAATGCTTAGTTTATGATTTATAGTCAACATTAATGTAATGTCCCAAACAAGCGTTTTCAGCCCGAGTGGAGCACATTTTGACCGTTTTTTTAAAAACATCATTGTACATTGAAATTTCTGTTTGCGTATGCTTTAGAAGCAAGAATTAAGAGGACTACATTCATTATTTCAGCTGAAAAATGCTTCGTTTATGATTTATAGTCAACATTAATGAAATGTCCCCAACAGCGTTTTCAGCCCGAGTGGAGCACATTTTGACTGTTTTTTTTAAAAACATCATTGTACATTGAAATTTCTGCTTGCGTATGCTTTAGAAGCAAGAATTAAGAGGACTACATTCATTATTTCAGCTGAAAAATGCTTAGTTTATGATTTATAGTCAACATTAAGGAAATGTTCCGAACAAGCGTTTTCAGCCCGAGTGGAGCACATTTTGACCGTTTTTTAAAAAACATCATTGTACATTGAAATTTCTGCTTGCGTATGCTTTAGAAGCAAGAATTAAGAGGACTACATTCATTATTTCAGCTGAAAAATGCTTAGTTTATGATTTATAGTCAACATTAATGAAATGTCCCCAACAGCGTTTTCAGCCCGAGTGGAGCACATTTTGACTGTTTTTTTAAAAACATCATTGTACATTGAAATTTCTGCTTGCGTATGCTTTAGAAGCAAGAATTAAGAGGACTACATTCATTATTTCAGCTGAAAAATGCTTAGTTTTTGATTTATAGTCAACATTAATGAAATGTCCCCGACAGCGTTTTCAGCCCGAGTGGAGCACATTTTGACTGTTTTTTTTAAAAACATCATTGTACATTGAAATTTCTGCTTGCGTATGCTTTAGAAGCAAGAATTAAGAGGACTACATTCATTATTTCAGCTGAAAAATGCTTAGTTTTTGATTTGTAGTCAACATTAATGAAATGTCCCCAACAGCGTTTTCAGCCCGAGTGGAGCGCATTTTGACTGTTTTTTTTAAAAACATCATTGTACATTGAAATTTCTGCTTGCGTATGCTTTAGAAGCAAGAATTAAGAGGACTACATTCATTATTTCAGCTGAAAAATGCTTAGTTTATGATTTATAGTCAACATTAAGGAAATGTTCCGAACAAGCGTTTTCAGCCCGAGTGGAGCACATTTTGACCGTTTTTTAAAAAACATCATTGTACATTGAAATTTCTTTTTGCGTATGCTTTAGAAGCAAGAATTAAGAGGACTACATTCATTATTTCAGCTGAAAAATGCTTAGTTTATGATTTATAGTCAACATTAATGTCATGTCCCAAACAAGCGTTTTCAGCCCGAGTGGAGCACATTTTGACTGCTTTTTTAAAAACATCATTGTACATTGAAATTTCTGCTTGCGTATGCTTTAGAAGCAAGAATTAAGAGGACTACATTCATTATTTCAGCTGAAAAATGCTTAGTTTATGATTTATAGTCAACATTAATGAAATGTTCCAAACAAGCGTTTTCAGCCCGAGTGGAGCACATTTTGACTGTTTTTTTAAAAACATCATTGTACATTGAAATTTCTGCTTGCGTATGCTTTAGAAGCAAGAATTAAGAGGACTACATTCATTATTTCAGCTGAAAAATGCTTAGTTTTTGATTTATAGTCAACATTAATGAAATGTCCCCAACAGCGTTTTCAGCCCGAGTGGAGCACATTTTGACTGTTTTTTTTAAAAACATCATTGTACATTGAAATTTCTGCTTGCGTATGCTTTAGAAGCAAGAATTAAAAGGACTACATTCATTATTTCAGCTGAAAAATGCTTAGTTTATGATTTATAGTCAACATTAATGAAATGTCCCCAACAGCGTTTTCAGCCCGAGTGGAGCACATTTTGACTGTTTTTTTAAAAACATCATTGTACATTGAAATTTCTGCTTGCGTATGCTTTAGAAGCAAGAATTAAGAGGACTACATTCATTATTTCAGCTGAAAAATGCTTAGTTTATGATTTATAGTCAACATTAATGAAATGTTCCAAACAAGCGTTTTCAGCCCGAGTGGAGCACATTTTGACCCTTTTTTTAAAAACATCATTGTACATTGAAATTTCTGCTTGCGTATGCTTTAGAAGCAAGAATTAAGAGGACTACATTCATTATTTCAGCTGAAAAATGCTTAGTTTATGATTTATAGTCAACATTAATGTCATGTCCCAAACAAGCGTTTTCAGCCCGAGTGGAGCACATTTTGACTGTTTTTTTAAAAACATCATTGTACATTGAAATTTCTGCTTGCGTATGCTTTAGAAGCAAGAATTAAGAGGACTACATTCATTATTTCAGCTGAAAAATGCTTAGTTTATGATTTATAGTCAACATTAATGAAATGTTCCAAACAAGCGTTTTCAGCCCGAGTGGAGCACATTTTGACCCTTTTTTTAAAAACATCATTGTACATTGAAATTTCTGCTTGCGTATGCTTTAGAAGCAAGAATTAAGAGGACTACATTCATTATTTCAGCTGAAAAATGCTTAGTTTTTGATTTGTAGTCAACATTAATGAAATGTCCCCAACAGCGTTTTCAGCCCGAGTGGAGCGCATTTTGACTGTTTTTTTTAAAAACATCATTGTACATTGAAATTTCTGCTTGCGTATGCTTTAGAAGCAAGAATTAAGAGGACTACATTCATTATTTCAGCTGAAAAATGCTTAGTTTATGATTTATAGTCAACATTAAGGAAATGTTCCGAACAAGCGTTTTCAGCCCGAGTGGAGCACATTTTGACCGTTTTTTAAAAAACATCATTGTACATTGAAATTTCTTTTTGCGTATGCTTTAGAAGCAAGAATTAAGAGGACTACATTCATTATTTCAGCTGAAAAATGCTTAGTTTATGATTTATAGTCAACATTAATGTCATGTCCCAAACAAGCGTTTTCAGCCCGAGTGGAGCACATTTTGACTGTTTTTTTAAAAACATCATTGTACATTGAAATTTCTGCTTGCGTATGCTTTAGAAGCAAGAATTAAGAGGACTACATTCATTATTTCAGCTGAAAAATGCTTAGTTTATGATTTATAGTCAACATTAATGAAATGTTCCAAACAAGCGTTTTCAGCCCGAGTGGAGCACATTTTGACCCTTTTTTTAAAAACATCATTGTACATTGAAATTTCTGCTTGCGTATGCTTTAGAAGCAAGAATTAAGAGGACTACATTCATTATTTCAGCTGAAAAATGCTTAGTTTTTGATTTGTAGTCAACATTAATGAAAAGTCCCCAACAGCGTTTTCAGCCCGAGTGGAGCGCATTTTGACTGTTTTTTTAAAAACATCATTGTACATTGAAATTTCTGCTTGCGTATGCTTTAGAAGCAAGAATTAAGAGGACTACATTCATTATTTCAGCTGAAAAATGCTTAGTTTATGATTTATAGTCAACATTAAGGAAATGTTCCGAACAAGCGTTTTCAGCCCGAGTGGAGCACATTTTGACCGTTTTTTAAAAAACATCATTGTACATTGAAATTTCTGTTTGCGTATGCTTTAGAAGCAAGAATTAAGAGGACTACATTCATTATTTCAGCTGAAAAATGCTTAGTTTATGATTTATAGTCAACATTAATGTAATGTCCCAAACAAGCGTTTTCAGCCCGAGTGGAGCACATTTTGACTGTTTTTTTAAAAACATCATTGTACATTGAAATTTCTGCTTGCGTATGCTTTAGAAGCAAGAATTAAGAGGACTACATTCATTATTTCAGCTGAAAAATGCTTAGTTTATGATTTATAGTCAACATTAATGTCATGTCCCAAACAAGCGTTTTCAGCCCGAGTGGAGCACATTTTGACTGTTTTTTTAAAAACATCATTGTACATTGAAATTTCTGCTTGCGTATGCTTTAGAAGCAAGAATTAAGAGGACTACATTCATTATTTCAGCTGAAAAATGCTTAGTTTATGATTTATAGTCAACATTAATGAAATGTTCCAAACAAGCGTTTTCAGCCCGAGTGGAGCACATTTTGACCCTTTTTTTAAAAACATCATTGTACATTGAAATTTCTGCTTGCGTATGCTTTAGAAGCAAGAATTAAGAGGACTACATTCATTATTTCAGCTGAAAAATGCTTAGTTTTTGATTTGTAGTCAACATTAATGAAATGTCCCCAACAGCGTTTTCAGCCCGAGTGGAGCGCATTTTGACTGTTTTTTTTTAAAAACATCATTGTACATTGAAATTTCTGCTTGCGTATGCTTTAGAAGCAAGAATTAAGAGGACTACATTCATTATTTCAGCTGAAAAATGCTTAGTTTATGATTTATAGTCAACATTAAGGAAATGTTCCGAACAAGCTTTTTCAGCCCGAGTGGAGCACATTTTGACCGTTTTTTAAAAAACATCATTGTACATTGAAATTTCTGTTTGCGTATGCTTTAGAAGCAAGAATTAAGAGGACTACATTCATTATTTCAGCTGAAAAATGCTTAGTTTATGATTTATAGTCAACATTAATGTAATGTCCCAAACAAGCGTTTTCAGCCCGAGTGGAGCACATTTTGACTGTTTTTTTAAAAACATCATTGTACATTGAAATTTCTGCTTGCGTATGCTTTAGAAGCAAGAATTAAGAGGACTACATTCATTATTTCAGCTGAAAAATGCTTAGTTTATGATTTATAGTCAACATTAATGAAATGTCCCCAACAGCGTTTTCAGCCCGAGTGGAGCACATTTTGACTGTTTTTTTAAAAACATCATTGTACATTGAAAATTCTGCTTGCGAATGCTTTAGAAGCAAGAATTAAGAGGACTACATTCATTATTTCAGCTGAAAAATGCTTAGTTTTTGATTTGTAGTCAACATTAATGAAATGTCCCCAACAGCGTTTTCAGCCCGAGTGGAGCACATTTTGACTGTTTTTTTTAAAAACATCATTGTACATTGAAATTTCTGCTTGCGTATGCTTTAGAAGCAAGAATTAAGAGGACTACTTTCATTATTTCAGCTGAAAAATGCTTAGTTTTTGATTTGTAGTCAACATTAATGAAATGTCCCCAACAGCGTTTTCAGCCCGAGTGGAGCGCATTTTGACTGTTTTTTTTAAAAACATCATTGTACATTGAAATTTCTGCTTGCGTATGCTTTAGAAGCAAGAATTAAGAGGACTACATTCATTATTTCAGCTGAAAAATGCTTAGTTTATGATTTATAGTCAACATTAAGGAAATGTTCCGAACAAGCGTTTTCAGCCCGAGTGGAGCACATTTTGACCGTTTTTTAAAAAACATCATTGTACATTGAAATTTCTTTTTGCGTATGCTTTAGAAGCAAGAATTAAGAGGACTACATTCATTATTTCAGCTGAAAATGCTTAGTTTATGATTTATAGTCAACATTAATGTAATGTCCCAAACAAGCGTTTTCAGCCCGAGTGGAGCACATTTTGACTGTTTTTTTAAAAACATCATTGTACATTGAAATTTCTGCTTGCGTATGCTTTAGAAGCAAGAATTAAGAGGACTACATTCATTATTTCAGCTGAAAAATGCTTAGTTTATGATTTATAGTCAACATTAATGAAATGTTCCAAACAAGCGTTTTCAGCCCGAGTGGAGCACATTTTGACCCTTTTTTTAAAAACATCATTGTACATTGAAATTTCTGCTTGCGTATGCTTTAGAAGCAAGAATTAAGAGGACTACATTCATTATTTCAGCTGAAAAATGCTTAGTTTTTGATTTGTAGTCAACATTAATGAAATGTCCCCAACAGCGTTTTCAGCCCGAGTGGAGCGCATTTTGACTGTTTTTTTTAAAAACATCATTGTACATTGAAATTTCTGCTTGCGTATGCTTTAGAAGCAAGAATTAAGAGGACTACATTCATTATTTCAGCTGAAAAATGCTTAGTTTATGATTTATAGTCAACATTAAGGAAATGTTCCGAACAAGCGTTTTCAGCCCGAGTGGAGCACATTTTGACCGTTTTTTAAAAAACATCATTGTACATTGAAATTTCTTTTTGCGTATGCTTTAGAAGCAAGAATTAAGAGGACTACATTCATTATTTCAGCTGAAAAATGCTTAGTTTATGATTTATAGTCAACATTAATGTCATGTCCCAAACAAGCGTTTTCAGCCCGAGTGGAGCACATTTTGACTGCTTTTTTAAAAACATCATTGTACATTGAAATTTCTGCTTGCGTATGCTTTAGAAGCAAGAATTAAGAGGACTACATTCATTATTTCAGCTGAAAAATGCTTAGTTTATGATTTATAGTCAACATTAATGAAATGTTCCAAACAAGCGTTTTCAGCCCGAGTGGAGCACATTTTGACTGCTTTTTTAAAAACATCATTGTACATTGAAATTTCTGCTTGCGTATGCTTTAGAAGCAAGAATTAAGAGGACTACATTCATTATTTCAGCTGAAAAATGCTTAGTTTTTGATTTATAGTCAACATTAATGAAATGTCCCCAACAGCGTTTTCAGCCCGAGTGGAGCACATTTTGACTGTTTTTTTTAAAAACATCATTGTACATTGAAATTTCTGCTTGCGTATGCTTTAGAAGCAAGAATTAAAAGGACTACATTCATTATTTCAGCTGAAAAATGCTTAGTTTATGATTTATAGTCAACATTAATGAAATGTCCCCAACAGCGTTTTCAGCCCGAGTGGAGCACATTTTGACTGTTTTTTTAAAAACATCATTGTACATTGAAATTTCTGCTTGCGTATGCTTTAGAAGCAAGAATTAAGAGGACTACATTCATTATTTCAGCTGAAAAATGCTTAGTTTATGATTTATAGTCAACATTAATGAAATGTTCCAAACAAGCGTTTTCAGCCCGAGTGGAGCACATTTTGACCCTTTTTTTAAAAACATCATTGTACATTGAAATTTCTGCTTGCGTATGCTTTAGAAGCAAGAATTAAGAGGACTACATTCATTATTTCAGCTGAAAAATGCTTAGTTTATGATTTATAGTCAACATTAATGTCATGTCCCAAACAAGCGTTTTCAGCCCGAGTGGAGCACATTTTGACTGTTTTTTTAAAAACATCATTGTACATTGAAATTTCTGCTTGCGTATGCTTTAGAAGCAAGAATTAAGAGGACTACATTCATTATTTCAGCTGAAAAATGCTTAGTTTATGATTTATAGTCAACATTAATGAAATGTTCCAAACAAGCGTTTTCAGCCCGAGTGGAGCACATTTTGACCCTTTTTTTAAAAACATCATTGTACATTGAAATTTCTGCTTGCGTATGCTTTAGAAGCAAGAATTAAGAGGACTACATTCATTATTTCAGCTGAAAAATGCTTAGTTTTTGATTTGTAGTCAACATTAATGAAATGTCCCCAACAGCGTTTTCAGCCCGAGTGGAGCGCATTTTGACTGTTTTTTTTAAAAACATCATTGTACATTGAAATTTCTGCTTGCGTATGCTTTAGAAGCAAGAATTAAGAGGACTACATTCATTATTTCAGCTGAAAAATGCTTAGTTTATGATTTATAGTCAACATTAAGGAAATGTTCCGAACAAGCGTTTTCAGCCCGAGTGGAGCACATTTTGACCGTTTTTTAAAAAACATCATTGTACATTGAAATTTCTTTTTGCGTATGCTTTAGAAGCAAGAATTAAGAGGACTACATTCATTATTTCAGCTGAAAAATGCTTAGTTTATGATTTATAGTCAACATTAATGTCATGTCCCAAACAAGCGTTTTCAGCCCGAGTGGAGCACATTTTGACTGTTTTTTTAAAAACATCATTGTACATTGAAATTTCTGCTTGCGTATGCTTTAGAAGCAAGAATTAAGAGGACTACATTCATTATTTCAGCTGAAAAATGCTTAGTTTATGATTTATAGTCAACATTAATGAAATGTTCCAAACAAGCGTTTTCAGCCCGAGTGGAGCACATTTTGACCCTTTTTTTAAAAACATCATTGTACATTGAAATTTCTGCTTGCGTATGCTTTAGAAGCAAGAATTAAGAGGACTACATTCATTATTTCAGCTGAAAAATGCTTAGTTTTTGATTTGTAGTCAACATTAATGAAAAGTCCCCAACAGCGTTTTCAGCCCGAGTGGAGCGCATTTTGACTGTTTTTTTTAAAAACATCATTGTACATTGAAATTTCTGCTTGCGTATGCTTTAGAAGCAAGAATTAAGAGGACTACATTCATTATTTCAGCTGAAAAATGCTTAGTTTATGATTTATAGTCAACATTAAGGAAATGTTCCGAACAAGCGTTTTCAGCCCGAGTGGAGCACATTTTGACCGTTTTTTAAAAAACATCATTGTACATTGAAATTTCTGTTTGCGTATGCTTTAGAAGCAAGAATTAAGAGGACTACATTCATTATTTCAGCTGAAAAATGCTTAGTTTATGATTTATAGTCAACATTAATGAAATGTCCCCAACAGCGTTTTCAGCCCGAGTGGAGCACATTTTGACTGTTTTTTTAAAAACATCATTGTACATTGAAATTTCTGCTTGCGTATGCTTTAGAAGCAAGAATTAAGAGGACTACATTCATTATTTCAGCTGAAAAATGCTTAGTTTTTGATTTGTAGTCAACATTAATGAAATGTCCCCAACAGCGTTTTCAGCCCGAGTGGAGCACATTTTGACTGTTTTTTTAAAAACATCATTGTACATTGAAATTTCTGCTTGCGTATGCTTTAGAAGCAAGAATTAAGAGGACTACATTCATTATTTCAGCTGAAAAATGCTTAGTTTTTGATTTGTAGTCAACATTAATGAAATGTCCCCAACAGCGTTTTCAGCCCGAGTGGAGCACATTTTGACTGTTTTTTTTAAAAACATCATTGTACATTGAAATTTCTGCTTGCGTATGCTTTAGAAGCAAGAATTAAGAGGACTACATTCATTATTTCAGCTGAAAAATGCTTAGTTTATGATTTATAGTCAACATTAAGGAAATGTTCCGAACAAGCGTTTTCAGCCCGAGTGGAGCACATTTTGACCGTTTTTTTAAAAACATCATTGTACATTGAAATTTCTGCTTGCGTATGCTTTAGAAGCAAGAATTAAGAGGACTACATTCATTATTTCAGCTGAAAAATGCTTAGTTTATGATTTATAGTCAACATTAATGAAATGTCCCCAACAGCGTTTTCAGCCCGAGTGGAGCACATTTTGACTGTTTTTTTTAAAAACATCATTGTACATTGAAATTTCTGCTTGCGTATGCTTTAGAAGCAAGAATTAAGAGGACTACATTCATTATTTCAGCTGAAAAATGCTTAGTTTATGATTTATAGTCAACATTAATGAAATGTTCCAAACAAGCGTTTTCAGCCCGAGTGGAGCACATTTTGACCGTTTTTTTAAAAACATCATTGTACATTGAAATTTCTGTTTGTGTATGCTTTAGAAGCAAGAATTAAGAGGACTACATTCATTATTTCAGCTGAAAAATGCTTAGTTTATGATTTATAGTCAACATTAATGTAATGTCCCAAACAAGCGTTTTCAGCCCGAGTGGAGCACATTTTGACCGTTTTTTTAAAAACATCATTGTACATTGAAATTTCTGTTTGCGTATGCTTTAGAAGCAAGAATTAAGAGGACTACATTCATTATTTCAGCTGAAAAATGCTTAGTTTATGATTTATAGTCAACATTAATGTAATGTCCCAAACAAGCGTTTTCAGCCCGAGTGGAGCACATTTTGACTGTTTTTTTAAAAACATCATTGTACATTGAAATTTCTGCTTGCGTATGCTTTAGAAGCAAGAATTAAGAGGACTACATTCATTATTTCAGCTGAAAAATGCTTAGTTTATGATTTATAGTCAACATTAATGAAATGTTCCAAACAAGCGTTTTCAGCCCGAGTGGAGCACATTTTGACCGATTTTTTAAAAACATCATTGTACATTGAAATTTCTGTTTGTGTATGCTTTAGAAGCAAGAATTAAGAGGACTACATTCATTATTTCAGCTGAAAAATGCTTAGTTTATGATTTATAGTCAACATTAATGTAATGTCCCAAACAAGCGTTTTCAGCCCGAGTGGAGCACATTTTGACCGTTTTTTTAAAAACATCATTGTACATTGAAATTTCTGTTTGCGTATGCTTTAGAAGCAAGAATTAAGAGGACTACATTCATTATTTCAGCTGAAAAATGCTTAGTTTATGATTTATAGTCAACATTAATGAAATGTCCCCAACAGCGTTTTCAGCCCGAGTGGAGCACATTTTGACCGTTTTTTTAAAAACATCATTGTACATTTAATTTTCTGTTTGTGTATGCTTTAGAAGCAAGAATTAAGAGGACTACATTCATTATTTCAGCTGAAAAATGCTTAGTTTATGATTTATAGTCAACCTTAATGAAATGTCCCCAACAGCGTTTTCAGCCCGAGTGGAGCACATTTTGACTGTTTTTTTAAAAACATCATTGTACATTGAAATTTCTGCTTGCGTATGCTTTAGAAGCAAGAATTAAGAGGACTACATTCATTATTTCAGCTGAAAAATGCTTAGTTTTTGATTTATAGTCAACATTAATGAAATGTCCCCAACAGCGTTTTCAGCCCGAGTGGAGCACATTTTGACTGTTTTTTTTAAAAACATCAATGTACATTGAAATTTCTGCTTGCGTATGCTTTAGAAGCAAGAATTAAAAGGACTACATTCATTATTTCAGCTGAAAAATGCTTAGTTTATGATTTATAGTCAACATTAATGAAATGTCCCCAACAGCGTTTTCAGCCCGAGTGGAGCACATTTTGACTGTTTTTTTAAAAACATCATTGTACATTGAAATTTCTGCTTGCGTATGCTTTAGAAGCAAGAATTAAGAGGACTACATTCATTATTTCAGCTGAAAAATGCTTAGTTTATGATTTATAGTCAACATTAATGAAATGTTCCAAACAAGCGTTTTCAGCCCGAGTGGAGCACATTTTGACCCTTTTTTTAAAAACATCATTGTACATTGAAATTTCTGCTTGCGTATGCTTTAGAAGCAAGAATTAAGAGGACTACATTCATTATTTCAGCTGAAAAATGCTTAGTTTATGATTTATAGTCAACATTAATGTCATGTCCCAAACAAGCGTTTTCAGCCCGAGTGGAGCACATTTTGACTGTTTTTTTAAAAACATCATTGTACATTGAAATTTCTGCTTGCGTATGCTTTAGAAGCAAGAATTAAGAGGACTACATTCATTATTTCAGCTGAAAAATGCTTTGTTTATGATTTATAGTCAACATTAATGAAATGTTCCAAACAAGCGTTTTCAGCCCGAGTGGAGCACATTTTGACCCTTTTTTTAAAAACATCATTGTACATTGAAATTTCTGCTTGCGTATGCTTTAGAAGCAAGAATTAAGAGGACTACATTCATTATTTCAGCTGAAAAATGCTTAGTTTTTGATTTGTAGTCAACATTAATGAAATGTCCCCAACAGCGTTTTCAGCCCGAGTGGAGCGCATTTTGACTGTTTTTTTTAAAAACATCATTGTACATTGAAATTTCTGCTTGCGTATGCTTTAGAAGCAAGAATTAAGAGGACTACATTCATTATTTCAGCTGAAAAATGCTTAGTTTATGATTTATAGTCAACATTAAGGAAATGTTCCGAACAAGCGTTTTCAGCCCGAGTGGAGCACATTTTGACCGTTTTTTAAAAAACATCATTGTACATTGAAATTTCTTTTTGCGTATGCTTTAGAAGCAAGAATTAAGAGGACTACATTCATTATTTCAGCTGAAAAATGCTTAGTTTATGATTTATAGTCAACATTAATGTCATGTCCCAAACAAGCGTTTTCAGCCCGAGTGGAGCACATTTTGACTGCTTTTTTAAAAACATCATTGTACATTGAAATTTCTGCTTGCGTATGCTTTAGAAGCAAGAATTAAGAGGACTACATTCATTATTTCAGCTGAAAAATGCTTAGTTTATGATTTATAGTCAACATTAATGAAATGTTCCAAACAAGCGTTTTCAGCCCGAGTGGAGCACATTTTGACCCTTTTTTTAAAAACATCATTGTACATTGAAATTTCTGCTTGCGTATGCTTTAGAAGCAAGAATTAAGAGGACTACATTCATTATTTCAGCTGAAAAATGCTTAGTTTATGATTTATAGTCAACATTAATGTCATGTCCCAAACAAGCGTTTTCAGCCCGAGTGGAGCACATTTTGACTGTTTTTTTAAAAACATCATTGTACATTGAAATTTCTGCTTGCGTATGCTTTAGAAGCAAGAATTAAGAGGACTACATTCATTATTTCAGCTGAAAAATGCTTAGTTTATGATTTATAGTCAACATTAATGAAATGTTCCAAACAAGCGTTTTCAGCCCGAGTGGAGCACATTTTGACCCTTTTTTTAAAAACATCATTGTACATTGAAATTTCTGCTTGCGTATGCTTTAGAAGCAAGAATTAAGAGGACTACATTCATTATTTCAGCTGAAAAATGCTTAGTTTATGATTTATAGTCAACATTAATGTCATGTCCCAAACAAGCGTTTTCAGCCCGAGTGGAGCACATGTTGACTGTTTTTTTAAAAACATCATTGTACATTGAAATTTCTGCTTGCGTATGCTTTAGAAGCAAGAATTAAGAGGACTACATTCATTATTTCAGCTGAAAAATGCTTAGTTTATGATTTATAGTCAACATTAATGAAATGTTCCAAACAAGCGTTTTCAGCCCGAGTGGAGCACATTTTGACCGTTTTTTTAAAAACATCATTGTACATTGAAATTTCTGCTTGCGTATGCTTTAGAAGCAAGAATTAAGAGGACTACATTCATTATTTCAGCTGAAAAATGCTTAGTTTTTGATTTGTAGTCAACATTAATGAAATGTCCCCAACAGCGTTTTCAGCCCGAGTGGAGCGCATTTTGACTGTTTTTTTTAAAAACATCATTGTACATTGAAATTTCTGCTTGCGTATGCTTTAGAAGCAAGAATTAAGAGGACTACATTCATTATTTCAGCTGAAAAATGCTTAGTTTATGATTTATAGTCAACATTAAGGAAATGTTCCGAACAAGCGTTTTCAGCCCGAGTGGAGCACATTTTGACCGTTTTTTAAAAAACATCATTGTACATTGAAATTTCTGCTTGCGTATGCTTTAGAAGCAAGAATTAAGAGGACTACATTCATTATTTCAGCTGAAAAATGCTTAGTTTATGATTTATAGTCAACATTAATGAAATGTCCCCAACAGCGTTTTCAGCCCGAGTGGAGCACATTTTGACTGTTTTTTTAAAAACATCATTGTACATTGAAATTTCTGCTTGCGTATGCTTTAGAAGCAAGAATTAAGAGGACTACATTCATTATTTCAGCTGAAAAATGCTTAGTTTTTGATTTATAGTCAACGTTAATGAAATGTCCCCGACAGCGTTTTCAGCCCGAGTGGAGCACATTTTGACTGTTTTTTTTAAAAACATCATTGTACATTGAAATTTCTGCTTGCGTATGCTTTAGAAGCAAGAATTAAGAGGACTACATTCATTATTTCAGCTGAAAAATGCTTAGTTTTTGATTTGTAGTCAAAATTAATGAAATGTCCCCAACAGCGTTTTCAGCCCGAGTGGAGCGCATTTTGACTGTTTTTTTTAAAAACATCATTGTACATTGAAATTTCTGCTTGCGTATGCTTTAGAAGCAAGAATTAAGAGGACTACATTCATTATTTCAGCTGAAAAATGCTTAGTTTATGATTTATAGTCAACATTAAGGAAATGTTCCGAACAAGTGTTTTCAGCCCGAGTGGAGCACATTTTGACCGTTTTTTAAAAAACATCATTGTACATTGAAATTTCTTTTTGCGTATGCTTTAGAAGCAAGAATTAAGAGGACTACATTCATTATTTCAGCTGAAAAATGCTTAGTTTATGATTTATAGTCAACATTAATGTCATGTCCCAAACAAGCGTTTTCAGCCCGAGTGGAGCACATTTTGACTGTTTTTTTAAAAACATCATTGTACATTGAAAATTCTGCTTGCGTATGCTTTAGAAGCAAGAATTAAGAGGACTACATTCATTATTTCAGCTGAAAAATGCTTAGTTTATGATTTATAGTCAACATTAATGAAATGTTCCAAACAAGCGTTTTCAGCCCGAGTGGAGCACATTTTGACCCTTTTTTTAAAAACATCATTGTACATTGAAATTTCTGCTTGCGTATGCTTTAGAAGCAAGAATTAAGAGGACTACATTCATTATTTCAGCTGAAAAATGCTTAGTTTTTGATTTGTAGTCAACATTAATGAAATGTCCCCAACAGCGTTTTCAGCCCGAGTGGAGCGCATTTTGACTGTTTTTTTTAAAAACATCATTGTACATTGAAATTTCTGCTTGCGTATGCTTTAGAAGCAAGAATTAAGAGGACTACATTCATTATTTCAGCTGAAAAATGCTTAGTTTATGATTTATAGTCAACATTAATGAAATGTTCCAAACAAGCGTTTTCAGCCCGAGTGGAGCACATTTTGACCCTTTTTTTAAAAACATCATTGTACATTGAAATTTCTGCTTGCGTATGCTTTAGAAGCAAGAATTAAGAGGACTACATTCATTATTTCAGCTGAAAAATGCTTAGTTTATGATTTATAGTCAACATTAATGTCATGTCCCAAACAAGCGTTTTCAGCCCGAGTGGAGCACATTTTGACTGTTTTTTTAAAAACATCATTGTACATTGAAATTTCTGCTTGCGTATGCTTTAGAAGCAAGAATTAAGAGGACTACATTCATTATTTCAGCTGAAAAATGCTTAGTTTATGATTTATAGTCAACATTAATGAAATGTTCCAAACAAGCGTTTTCAGCCCGAGTGGAGCACATTTTGACCCTTTTTTTAAAAACATCATTGTACATTGAAATTTCTGCTTGCGTATGCTTTAGAAGCAAGAATTAAGAGGACTACATTCATTATTTCAGCTGAAAAATGCTTAGTTTTTGATTTGTAGTCAACATTAATGAAATGTCCCCAACAGCGTTTTCAGCCCGAGTGGAGCGCATTTTGACTGTTTTTTTTAAAAACATCATTGTACATTGAAATTTCTGCTTGCGTATGCTTTAGAAGCAAGAATTAAGAGGACTACATTCATTATTTCAGCTGAAAAATGCTTAGTTTATGATTTATAGTCAACATTAAGGAAATGTTCCGAACAAGCGTTTTCAGCCCGAGTGGAGCACATTTTGACCGTTTTTTAAAAAACATCATTGTACATTGAAATTTCTTTTTGCGTATGCTTTAGAAGCAAGAATTAAGAGGACTACATTCATTATTTCAGCTGAAAAATGCTTAGTTTATGATTTATAGTCAACATTAATGTCATGTCCCAAACAAGCGTTTTCAGCCCGAGTGGAGCACATTTTGACTGTTTTTTTAAAAACATCATTGTACATTGAAATTTCTGCTTGCGTATGCTTTAGAAGCAAGAATTAAGAGGACTACATTCATTATTTCAGCTGAAAAATGCTTAGTTTATGATTTATAGTCAACATTAATGAAATGTTCCAAACAAGCGTTTTCAGCCCGAGTGGAGCACATTTTGACCGATTTTTTAAAAACATCATTGTACATTGAAATTTCTGTTTGTGTATGCTTTAGAAGCAAGAATTAAGAGGACTACATTCATTATTTCAGCTGAAAAATGCTTAGTTTATGATTTATAGTCAACATTAATGTAATGTCCCAAACAAGCGTTTTCAGCCCGAGTGGAGCACATTTTGACCGTTTTTTTAAAAACATCATTGTACATTGAAATTTCTGTTTGCGTATGCTTTAGAAGCAAGAATTAAGAGGACTACATTCATTATTTCAGCTGAAAAATGCTTAGTTTATGATTTATAGTCAACATTAATGAAATGTCCCCAACAGCGTTTTCAGCCCGAGTGGAGCACATTTTGACCGTTTTTTTAAAAACATCATTGTACATTTAATTTTCTGTTTGTGTATGCTTTAGAAGCAAGAATTAAGAGGACTACATTCATTATTTCAGCTGAAAAATGCTTAGTTTATGATTTATAGTCAACATTAATGAAATGTCCCCAACAGCGTTTTCAGCCCGAGTGGAGCACATTTTGACTGTTTTTTTAAAAACATCATTGTACATTGAAATTTCTGCTTGCGTATGCTTTAGAAGCAAGAATTAAGAGGACTACATTCATTATTTCAGCTGAAAAATGCTTAGTTTTTGATTTATAGTCAACATTAATGAAATGTCCCCAACAGCGTTTTCAGCCCGAGTGGAGCACATTTTGACTGTTTTTTTTAAAAACATCAATGTACATTGAAATTTCTGCTTGCGTATGCTTTAGAAGCAAGAATTAAAAGGACTACATTCATTATTTCAGCTGAAAAATGCTTAGTTTATGATTTATAGTCAACATTAATGAAATGTCCCCAACAGCGTTTTCAGCCCGAGTGGAGCACATTTTGACTGTTTTTTTAAAAACATCATTGTACATTGAAATTTCTGCTTGCGTATGCTTTAGAAGCAAGAATTAAGAGGACTACATTCATTATTTCAGCTGAAAAATGCTTAGTTTATGATTTATAGTCAACATTAATGAAATGTTCCAAACAAGCGTTTTCAGCCCGAGTGGAGCACATTTTGACCCTTTTTTTAAAAACATCATTGTACATTGAAATTTCTGCTTGCGTATGCTTTAGAAGCAAGAATTAAGAGGACTACATTCATTATTTCAGCTGAAAAATGCTTAGTTTATGATTTATAGTCAACATTAATGTCATGTCCCAAACAAGCGTTTTCAGCCCGAGTGGAGCACATTTTGACTGTTTTTTTAAAAACATCATTGTACATTGAAATTTCTGCTTGCGTATGCTTTAGAAGCAAGAATTAAGAGGACTACATTCATTATTTCAGCTGAAAAATGCTTTGTTTATGATTTATAGTCAACATTAATGAAATGTTCCAAACAAGCGTTTTCAGCCCGAGTGGAGCACATTTTGACCCTTTTTTTAAAAACATCATTGTACATTGAAATTTCTGCTTGCGTATGCTTTAGAAGCAAGAATTAAGAGGACTACATTCATTATTTCAGCTGAAAAATGCTTAGTTTTTGATTTGTAGTCAACATTAATGAAATGTCCCCAACAGCGTTTTCAGCCCGAGTGGAGCGCATTTTGACTGTTTTTTTTAAAAACATCATTGTACATTGAAATTTCTGCTTGCGTATGCTTTAGAAGCAAGAATTAAGAGGACTACATTCATTATTTCAGCTGAAAAATGCTTAGTTTATGATTTATAGTCAACATTAAGGAAATGTTCCGAACAAGCGTTTTCAGCCCGAGTGGAGCACATTTTGACCGTTTTTTAAAAAACATCATTGTACATTGAAATTTCTGCTTGCGTATGCTTTAGAAGCAAGAATTAAGAGGACTACATTCATTATTTCAGCTGAAAAATGCTTAGTTTATGATTTATAGTCAACATTAATGTCATGTCCCAAACAAGCGTTTTCAGCCCGAGTGGAGCACATTTTGACTGCTTTTTTAAAAACATCATTGTACATTGAAATTTCTGCTTGCGTATGCTTTAGAAGCAAGAATTAAGAGGACTACATTCATTATTTCAGCTGAAAAATGCTTAGTTTATGATTTATAGTCAACATTAATGAAATGTTCCAAACAAGCGTTTTCAGCCCGAGTGGAGCACATTTTGACCGTTTTTTAAAAAACATCATTGTACATTGAAATTTCTTTTTGCGTATGCTTTAGAAGCAAGAATTAAGAGGACTACATTCATTATTTCAGCTGAAAAATGCTTAGTTTATGATTTATAGTCAACATTAATGTCATGTCCCAAACAAGCGTTTTCAGCCCGAGTGGAGCACATTTTGACTGTTTTTTTAAAAACATCATTGTACATTGAAATTTCTGCTTGCGTATGCTTTAGAAGCAAGAATTAAGAGGACTACATTCATTATTTCAGCTGAAAAATGCTTAGTTTATGATTTATAGTCAACATTAATGTCATGTCCCAAACAAGCGTTTTCAGCCCGAGTGGAGCACATTTTGACCCTTTTTTTAAAAACATCATTGTACATTGAAATTTCTGCTTGCGTATGCTTTAGAAGCAAGAATTAAGAGGACTACATTCATTATTTCAGCTGAAAAATGCTTAGTTTATGATTTATAGTCAACATTAATGTCATGTCCCAAACAAGCGTTTTCAGCCCGAGTGGAGCACATTTTGACTGTTTTTTTAAAAACATCATTGTACATTGAAATTTCTGCTTGCGTATGCTTTAGAAGCAAGAATTAAGAGGACTACATTCATTATTTCAGCTGAAAAATGCTTAGTTTTTGATTTATAGTCAACATTAATGAAATGTTCCAAACAAGCGTTTTCAGCCCGAGTGGAGCACATTTTGACCCTTTTTTTAAAAACATCATTGTACATTGAAATTTCTGCTTGCGTATGCTTTAGAAGCAAGAATTAAGAGGACTACATTCATTATTTCAGCTGAAAAATGCTTAGTTTTTGATTTGTAGTCAACATTAATGAAAAGTCCCCAACAGCGTTTTCAGCCCGAGTGGAGCGCATTTTGACTGTTTTTTTTAAAAACATCATTGTACATTGAAATTTCTGCTTGCGTATGCTTTAGAAGCAAGAATTAAGAGGACTACATTCATTATTTCAGCTGAAAAATGCTTAGTTTATGATTTATAGTCAACATTAAGGAAATGTTCCGAACAAGCGTTTTCAGCCCGAGTGGAGCACATTTTGACCGTTTTTTAAAAAACATCATTGTACATTGAAATTTCTGTTTGCGTATGCTTTAGAAGCAAGAATTAAGAGGACTACATTCATTATTTCAGCTGAAAAATGCTTAGTTTATGATTTATAGTCAACATTAATGTCATGTCCCAAACAAGCGTTTTCAGCCCGAGTGGAGCACATTTTGACTGTTTTTTTAAAAACATCATTGTACATTGAAATTTCTGCTTGCGTATGCTTTAGAAGCAAGAATTAAGAGGACTACATTCATTATTTCAGCTGAAAAATGCTTAGTTTTTGATTTGTAGTCAACATTAATGAAATGTCCCCAACAGCGTTTTCAGCCCGAGTGGAGCACATTTTGACTGTTTTTTTAAAAACATCATTGTACATTGAAATTTCTGCTTGCGTATGCTTTAGAAGCAAGAATTAAGAGGACTACATTCATTATTTCAGCTGAAAAATGCTTAGTTTTTGATTTGTAGTCAACATTAATGAAATGTCCCCAACAGCGTTTTCAGCCCGAGTGGAGCACATTTTGACTGTTTTTTTTAAAAACATCATTGTACATTGAAATTTCTGCTTGCGTATGCTTTAGAAGCAAGAATTAAGAGGACTACATTCATTATTTCAGCTGAAAAATGCTTAGTTTATGATTTATAGTCAACATTAAGGAAATGTTCCGAACAAGCGTTTTCAGCCCGAGTGGAGCACATTTTGACCGTTTTTTTAAAAACATCATTGTACATTGAAATTTCTGCTTGCGTATGCTTTAGAAGCAAGAATTAAGAGGACTACATTCATTATTTCAGCTGAAAAATGCTTAGTTTATGATTTATAGTCAACATTAATGAAATGTCCCCAACAGCGTTTTCAGCCCGAGTGGAGCACATTTTGACTGTTTTTTTTAAAAACATCATTGTACATTGAAATTTCTGCTTGCGTATGCTTTAGAAGCAAGAATTAAGAGGACTACATTCATTATTTCAGCTGAAAAATGCTTAGTTTATGATTTATAGTCAACATTAATGAAATGTTCCAAACAAGCGTTTTCAGCCCGAGTGGAGCACATTTTGACCGTTTTTTTAAAAACATCATTGTACATTGAAATTTCTGTTTGTGTATGCTTTAGAAGCAAGAATTAAGAGGACTACATTCATTATTTCAGCTGAAAAATGCTTAGTTTATGATTTATAGTCAACATTAATGAAATGTCCCCAACAGCGTTTTCAGCCCGAGTGGAGCACATTTTGACTGTTTTTTTAAAAACATCATTGTACATTGAAATTTCTGCTTGCGTATGCTTTAGAAGCAAGAATTAAGAGGACTACATTCATTATTTCAGCTGAAAAATGCTTAGTTTATGATTTATAGTCAACATTAATGAAATGTTCCAAACAAGCGTTTTCAGCCCGAGTGGAGCACATTTTGACCCTTTTTTTAAAAACATCATTGTACATTGAAATTTCTGCTTGCGTATGCTTTAGAAGCAAGAATTAAGAGGACTACATTCATTATTTCAGCTGAAAAATGCTTAGTTTATGATTTATAGTCAACATTAATGTCATGTCCCAAACAAGCGTTTTCAGCCCGAGTGGAGCACATTTTGACTGTTTTTTTAAAAACATCATTGTACATTGAAATTTCTGCTTGCGTATGCTTTAGAAGCAAGAATTAAGAGGACTACATTCATTATTTCAGCTGAAAAATGCTTAGTTTATGATTTATAGTCAACATTAATGAAATGTTCCGAACAAGCGTTTTCAGCCCGAGTGGAGCACATTTTGACCGTTTTTTAAAAAACATCATTGTACATTGAAATTTCTGCTTGCGTATGCTTTAGAAGCAAGAATTAAGAGGACTACATTCATTATTTCAGCTGAAAAATGCTTAGTTTATGATTTATAGTCAACATTAATGAAATGTCCCCAACAGCGTTTTCAGCCCGAGTGGAGCACATTTTGACTGTTTTTTTAAAAACATCATTGTACATTGAAATTTCTGCTTGCGTATGCTTTAGAAGCAAGAATTAAGAGGACTACATTCATTATTTCAGCTGAAAAATGCTTAGTTTTTGATTTATAGTCAACGTTAATGAAATGTCCCCGACAGCGTTTTCAGCCCGAGTGGAGCACATTTTGACTGTTTTTTTTAAAAACATCATTGTACATTGAAATTTCTGTTTGTGTATGCTTTAGAAGCAAGAATTAAGAGGACTACATTCATTATTTCAGCTGAAAAATGCTTAGTTTATGATTTATAGTCAACATTAATGTAATGTCCCAAACAAGCGTTTTCAGCCCGAGTGGAGCACATTTTGACCGTTTTTTTAAAAACATCATTGTACATTGAAATTTCTGTTTGCGTATGCTTTAGAAGCAAGAATTAAGAGGACTACATTCATTATTTCAGCTGAAAAATGCTTAGTTTATGATTTATAGTCAACATTAATGTAATGTCCCAAACAAGCGTTTTCAGCCCGAGTGGAGCACATTTTGACTGTTTTTTTAAAAACATCATTGTACATTGAAATTTCTGCTTGCGTATGCTTTAGAAGCAAGAATTAAGAGGACTACATTCATTATTTCAGCTGAAAAATGCTTAGTTTATGATTTATAGTCAACATTAATGAAATGTTCCAAACAAGCGTTTTCAGCCCGAGTGGAGCATTTTGACCGATTTTTTAAAAACATCATTGTACATTGAAATTTCTGTTTGTGTATGCTTTAGAAGCAAGAATTAAGAGGACTACATTCATTATTTAAGCTGAAAAATGCTTAGTTTATGATTTATAGTCAACATTAATGTAATGTCCCAAACAAGCGTTTTCAGCCCGAGTGGAGCACATTTTGACCGTTTTTTTAAAAACATCATTGTACATTGAAATTTCTGTTTGCGTATGCTTTAGAAGCAAGAATTAAGAGGACTACATTCATTATTTCAGCTGAAAAATGCTTAGTTTATGATTTATAGTCAACATTAATGAAATGTCCCCAACAGCGTTTTCAGCCCGAGTGGAGCACATTTTGACTGTTTTTTTAAAAACATCATTGTACATTGAAATTTCTGCTTGCGTATGCTTTAGAAGCAAGAATTAAGAGGACTACATTCATTATTTCAGCTGAAAAATGCTTAGTTTATGATTTATAGTCAACATTAATGAAATGTTCCAAACAAGCGTTTTCAGCCCGAGTGGAGCACATTTTGACCCTTTTTTTAAAAACATCATTGTACATTGAAATTTCTGCTTGCGTATGCTTTAGAAGCAAGAATTAAGAGGACTACATTCATTATTTCAGCTGAAAAATGCTTAGTTTTTGATTTGTAGTCAACATTAATGAAATGTCCCCAACAGCGTTTTCAGCCCGAGTGGAGCGCATTTTGACTGTTTTTTTTAAAAACATCATTGTACATTGAAATTTCTGCTTGCGTATGCTTTAGAAGCAAGAATTAAGAGGACTACATTCATTATTTCAGCTGAAAAATGCTTAGTTTATGATTTATAGTCAACATTAAGGAAATGTTCCGAACAAGCGTTTTCGGCCCGAGTGGAGCACATTTTGACCGTTTTTTAAAAAACATCATTGTACATTGAAATTTCTTTTTGCGTATGCTTTAGAAGCAAGAATTAAGAGGACTACATTCATTATTTCAGCTGAAAAATGCTTAGTTTATGATTTATAGTCAACATTAATGTCATGTCCCAAACAAGCGTTTTCAGCCCGAGTGGAGCACATTTTGACTGTTTTTTTAAAAACATCATTGTACATTGAAATTTCTGCTTGCGTATGCTTTAGAAGCAAGAATTAAAGAGGACTACATTCATTATTTCAGCTGAAAAATGCTTAGTTTATGATTTATAGTCAACATTAATGAAATGTTCCAAACAAGCGTTTTCAGCCCGAGTGGAGCACATTTTGACCCTTTTTTTAAAAACATCATTGTACATTGAAATTTCTGCTTGCGTATGCTTTAGAAGCAAGAATTAAGAGGACTACATTCATTATTTCAGCTGAAAAATGCTTAGTTTTTGATTTGTAGTCAACATTAATGAAATGTCCCCAACAGCGTTTTCAGCCCGAGTGGAGCGCATTTTGACTGTTTTTTTTAAAAACATCATTGTACATTGAAATTTCTGCTTGCGTATGCTTTAGAAGCAAGAATTAAGAGGACTACATTCATTATTTCAGCTGAAAAATGCTTAGTTTATGATTTATAGTCAACATTAAGGAAATGTTCCGAACAAGCGTTTTCAGCCCGAGTGGAGCACATTTTGACCGTTTTTTAAAAAACATCATTGTACATTGAAATTTCTTTTTGCGTATGCTTTAGAAGCAAGAATTAAGAGGACTACATTCATTATTTCAGCTGAAAAATGCTTAGTTTATGATTTATAGTCAACATTAATGTCATGTCCCAAACAAGCGTTTTCAGCCCGAGTGGAGCACATTTTGACTGCTTTTTTAAAAACATCATTGTACATTGAAATTTCTGCTTGCGTATGCTTTAGAAGCAAGAATTAAGAGGACTACATTCATTATTTCAGCTGAAAAATGTTTAGTTTATGATTTATAGTCAACATTAATGAAATGTTCCAAACAAGCGTTTTCAGCCCGAGTGGAGCACATTTTGACCCTTTTTTTAAAAACATCATTGTACATTGAAATTTCTGCTTGCGTATGCTTTAGAAGCAAGAATTAAGAGGACTACATTCATTATTTCAGCTGAAAAATGCTTAGTTTATGATTTATAGTCAACATTAATGTCATGTCCCAAACAAGCGTTTTCAGCCCGAGTGGAGCACATTTTGACTGTTTTTTTAAAAACATCATTGTACATTGAAATTTCTGCTTGCGTATGCTTTAGAAGCAAGAATTAAGAGGACTACATTCATTATTTCAGCTGAAAAATGCTTAGTTTATGATTTATAGTCAACATTAATGAAATGTTCCAAACAAGCGTTTTCAGCCCGAGTGGAGCACATTTTGACCCTTTTTTTAAAAACATCATTGTACATTGAAATTTCTGCTTGCGTATGCTTTAGAAGCAAGAATTAAGAGGACTACATTCATTATTTCAGCTGAAAAATGCTTAGTTTATGATTTATAGTCAACATTAATGTCATGTCCCAAACAAGCGTTTTCAGCCCGAGTGGAGCACATTTTGACTGTTTTTTTAAAAACATCATTGTACATTGAAATTTCTGCTTGCGTATGCTTTAGAAGCAAGAATTAAGAGGACTACATTCATTATTTCAGCTGAAAAATGCTTAGTTTATGATTTATAGTCAACATTAATGAAATGTTCCGAACAAGCGTTTTCAGCCCGAGTGGAGCACATTTTGACCCTTTTTTTAAAAACATCATTGTACATTGAAATTTCTGCTTGCGTATGCTTTAGAAGCAAGAATTAAGAGGACTACATTCATTATTTCAGCTGAAAAATGCTTAGTTTTTGATTTGTAGTCAACATTAATGAAATGTCCCCAACAGCGTTTTCAGCCCGAGTGGAGCGCATTTTGACTGTTTTTTTTAAAAACATCATTGTACATTGAAATATCTGCTTGCGTATGCTTTAGAAGCAAGAATTAAGAGGACTACATTCATTATTTCAGCTGAAAAATGCTTAGTTTATGATTTATAGTCAACATTAAGGAAATGTTCCGAACAAGCGTTTTCAGCCCGAGTGGAGCACATTTTGACCGTTTTTTAAAAAACATCATTGTACATTGAAATTTCTGCTTGCGTATGCTTTAGAAGCAAGAATTAAGAGGACTACATTCATTATTTCAGCTGAAAAATGCTTAGTTTATGATTTATAGTCAACATTAATGAAATGTTCCAAACAAGCGTTTTCAGCCCGAGTGGAGCACATTTTGACCCTTTTTTTAAAAACATCATTGTACATTGAAATTTCTGCTTGCGTATGCTTTAGAAGCAAGAATTAAGAGGACTACATTCATTATTTCAGCTGAAAAATGCTTAGTTTATGATTTATAGTCAACATTAATGTCATGTCCCAAACAAGCGTTTTCAGCCCGAGTGGAGCACATTTTGACCCTTTTTTTAAAAACATCATTGTACATTGAAATTTCTGCTTGCGTATGCTTTAGAAGCAAGAATTAAGAGGACTACATTCATTATTTCAGCTGAAAAATGCTTAGTTTATGATTTATAGTCAACATTAATGTAATGTCCCAAACAAGCGTTTTCAGCCCGAGTGGAGCATATTTTGACCGTTTTTTTAAAAACATCATTGTACATTGAAATTTCTGTTTGCGTATGCTTTAGAAGCAAGAATTAAGAGGACTACATTCATTATTTCAGCTGAAAAATGCTTAGTTTATGATTTATAGTCAACATTAATGAAATGTCCCCAACAGCGTTTTCAGCCCGAGTGGAGCACATTTTGACCGTTTTTTTAAAAACATCATTGTACATTGAATTTTCTGTTTGTGTATGCTTTAGAAGCAAGAATTAAGAGGACTACATTCATTATTTCAGCTGAAAAATGCTTAGTTTATGATTTATAGTCAACATTAATGAAATGTCCCCAACAGCGTTTTCAGCCCGAGTGGAGCACATTTTGACTGTTTTTTTAAAAACATCATTGTACATTGAAATTTCTGCTTGCGTATGCTTTAGAAGCAAGAATTAAGAGGACTACATTCATTATTTCAGCTGAAAAATGCTTAGTTTTTGATTTATAGTCAACATTAATGAAATGTCCCCAACAGCGTTTTCAGCCCGAGTGGAGCACATTTTGACTGTTTTTTTTAAAAACATCATTGTACATTGAAATTTCTGCTTGCGTATGCTTTAGAAGCAAGAATTAAAAGGACTACATTCATTATTTCAGCTGAAAAATGCTTAGTTTATGATTTATAGTCAACATTAATGAAATGTCCCCAACAGCGTTTTCAGCCCGAGTGGAGCACATTTTGACTGTTTTTTTAAAAACATCATTGTACATTGAAATTTCTGCTTGCGTATGCTTTAGAAGCAAGAATTAAGAGGACTACATTCATTATTTCAGCTGAAAAATGCTTAGTTTATGATTTATAGTCAACATTAATGAAATGTTCCAAACAAGCGTTTTCAGCCCGAGTGGAGCACATTTTGACTGTTTTTTTAAAAACATCATTGTACATTGAAATTTCTGCTTGCGTATGCTTTAGAAGCAAGAATTAAGAGGACTACATTCATTATTTCAGCTGAAAAATGCTTAGTTTATGATTTATAGTCAACATTAATGTCATGTCCCAAACAAGCGTTTTCAGCCCGAGTGGAGCACATTTTGACTGTTTTTTTAAAAACATCATTGTACATTGAAATTTCTGCTTGCGTTTGCTTTAGAAGCAAGAATTAAGAGGACTACATTCATTATTTCAGCTGAAAAATGCTTAGTTTATGATTTATAGTCAACATTAATGAAATGTTCCAAACAAGCGTTTTCAGCCCGAGTGGAGCACATTTTGACCCTTTTTTTAAAAACATCATTGTACATTGAAATTTCTGCTTGCGTATGCTTTAGAAGCAAGAATTAAGAGGACTACATTCATTATTTCAGCTGAAAAATGCTTAGTTTTTGATTTGTAGTCAACATTAATGAAATGTCCCCAACAGCGTTTTCAGCCCGAGTGGAGCGCATTTTGACTGTTTTTTTTAAAAACATCATTGTACATTGAAATTTCTGCTTGCGTATGCTTTAGAAGCAAGAATTAAGAGGACTACATTCATTATTTCAGCTGAAAAATGCTTAGTTTATGATTTATAGTCAACATTAAGGAAATGTTCCGAACAAGCGTTTTCAGCCCGAGTGGAGCACATTTTGACCGTTTTTTAAAAAACATCATTGTACATTGAAATTTCTTTTTGCGTATGCTTTAGAAGCAAGAATTAAGAGGACTACATTCATTATTTCAGCTGAAAAATGCTTAGTTTATGATTTATAGTCAACATTAATGTCATGTCCCAAACAAGCGTTTTCAGCCCGAGTGGAGCACATTTTGACTGTTTTTTTAAAAACATCATTGTACATTGAAATTTCTGCTTGCGTATGCTTTAGAAGCAAGAATTAAGAGGACTACATTCATTATTTCAGCTGAAAAATGCTTAGTTTATGATTTATAGTCAACATTAATGTCATGTCCCAAACAAGCGTTTTCAGCCCGAGTGGAGCACATTATGACTGTTTTTTTAAAAACATCATTGTACATTGAAATTTCTGCTTGCGTATGCTTTAGAAGCAAGAATTAAGAGGACTACATTCATTATTTCAGCTGAAAAATGCTTAGTTTATGATTTATAGTCAACATTAATGAAATGTTCCAAACAAGCGTTTTCAGCCCGAGTGGAGCACATTTTGACCCTTTTTTTAAAAACATCATTGTACATTGAAATTTCTGCTTGCGTATGCTTTAGAAGCAAGAATTAAGAGGACTACATTCATTATTTCAGCTGAAAAATGCTTAGTTTTTGATTTGTAGTCAACATTAATGAAATGTCCCCAACAGCGTTTTCAGCCCGAGTGGAGCGCATTTTGACTGTTTTTTTTAAAAACATCATTGTACATTGAAATTTCTGCTTGCGTATGCTTTAGAAGCAAGAATTAAGAGGACTACATTCATTATTTCAGCTGAAAAATGCTTAGTTTATGATTTATAGTCAACATTAAGGAAATGTTCCGAACAAGCGTTTTCAGCCCGAGTGGAGCACATTTTGACCGTTTTTTAAAAAACATCATTGTACATTGAAATTTCTGTTTGCGTATGCTTTAGAAGCAAGAATTAAGAGGACTACATTCATTATTTCAGCTGAAAAATGCTTAGTTTATGATTTATAGTCAACATTAATGTAATGTCCCAAACAAGCGTTTTCAGCCCGAGTGGAGCGCATTTTGACTGTTTTTTTTTAAAACATCATTGTACATTGAAATTTCTGCTTGCGTATGCTTTAGAAGCAAGAATTAAGAGGACTACATTCATTATTTCAGCTGAAAAATGCTTAGTTTATGATTTATAGTCAACATTAAGGAAATGTTCCGAACAAGCGTTTTCAGCCCGAGTGGAGCACATTTTGACCGTTTTTTAAAAAACATCATTGTACATTGAAATTTCTTTTTGCGTATGCTTTAGAAGCAAGAATTAAGAGGACTACATTCATTATTTCAGCTGAAAAATGCTTAGTTTATGATTTATAGTCAACATTAATGTCATGTCCCAAACAAGCGTTTTCAGCCCGAGTGGAGCACATTTTGACTGTTTTTTTAAAAACATCATTGTACATTGAAATTTCTGCTTGCGTATGCTTTAGAAGCAAGAATTAAGAGGACTACATTCATTATTTCAGCTGAAAAATGCTTAGTTTATGATTTATAGTCAACATTAATGTCATGTCCCAAACAAGCGTTTTCAGCCCGAGTGGAGCACATTATGACTGTTTTTTTAAAAACATCATTGTACATTGAAATTTCTGCTTGCGTATGCTTTAGAAGCAAGAATTAAGAGGACTACATTCATTATTTCAGCTGAAAAATGCTTAGTTTATGATTTATAGTCAACATTAATGAAATGTTCCAAACAAGCGTTTTCAGCCCGAGTGGAGCACATTTTGACCCTTTTTTTAAAAACATCATTGTACATTGAAATTTCTGCTTGCGTATGCTTTAGAAGCAAGAATTAAGAGGACTACATTCATTATTTCAGCTGAAAAATGCTTAGTTTTTGATTTGTAGTCAACATTAATGAAATGTCCCCAACAGCGTTTTCAGCCCGAGTGGAGCGCATTTTGACTGTTTTTTTTAAAAACATCATTGTACATTGAAATTTCTGCTTGCGTATGCTTTAGAAGCAAGAATTAAGAGGACTACATTCATTATTTCAGCTGAAAAATGCTTAGTTTATGATTTATAGTCAACATTAAGGAAATGTTCCGAACAAGCGTTTTCAGCCCGAGTGGAGCACATTTTGACCGTTTTTTAAAAAACATCATTGTACATTGAAATTTCTGTTTGCGTATGCTTTAGAAGCAAGAATTAAGAGGACTACATTCATTATTTCAGCTGAAAAATGCTTAGTTTATGATTTATAGTCAACATTAATGTAATGTCCCAAACAAGCGTTTTCAGCCCGAGTGGAGCACATTTTGACTGTTTTTTTAAAAACATCATTGTACATTGAAATTTCTGCTTGCGTATGCTTTAGAAGCAAGAATTAAGAGGACTACATTCATTATTTCAGCTGAAAAATGCTTAGTTTATGATTTATAGTCAACATTAATGTCATGTCCCAAACAAGCGTTTTCAGCCCGAGTGGAGCACATTTTGACTGTTTTTTTAAAAACATCATTGTACATTGAAATTTCTGCTTGCGTATGCTTTAGAAGCAAGAATTAAGAGGACTACATTCATTATTTCAGCTGAAAAATGCTTAGTTTATGATTTATAGTCAACATTAATGAAATGTTCCAAACAAGCGTTTTCAGCCCGAGTGGAGCACATTTTGACCCTTTTTTTAAAAACATCATTGTACATTGAAATTTCTGCTTGCGTATGCTTTAGAAGCAAGAATTAAGAGGACTACATTCATTATTTCAGCTGAAAAATGCTTAGTTTTTGATTTGTAGTCAACATTAATGAAATGTCCCCAACAGCGTTTTCAGCCCGAGTGGAGCGCATTTTGACTGTTTTTTTTAAAAACATCATTGTACATTGAAATTTCTGCTTGCGTATGCTTTAAAGAATTAAGAGGACTACATTCATTATTTCAGCTGAAAAATGCTTAGTTTATGATTTATAGTCAACATTAAGGAAATGTTCCGAACAAGCGTTTTCAGCCCGAGTGGAGCACATTTTGACCGTTTTTTAAAAAACATCATTGTACATTGAAATTTCTGCTTGCGTATGCTTTAGAAGCAAGAATTAAGAGGACTACATTCATTATTTCAGCTGAAAAATGCTTAGTTTATGATTTATAGTCAACATTAATGTAATGTCCCAAACAAGCGTTTTCAGCCCGAGTGGAGCACATTTTGACTGTTTTTTTAAAAACATCATTGTACATTGAAATTTCTGCTTGCGTATGCTTTAGAAGCAAGAATTAAGAGGACTACATTCATTATTTCAGCTGAAAAATGCTTAGTTTATGATTTATAGTCAACATTAATTAAATGTCCCCAACAGCGTTTTCAGCCCGAGTGGAGCACATTTTGACTGTTTTTTTAAAAACATCATTGTACATTGAAATTTCTGCTTGCGAATGCTTTAGAAGCAAGAATTAAGAGGACTACATTCATTATTTCAGCTGAAAAATGCTTAGTTTTTGATTTGTAGTCAACATTAATGAAATGTCCCCAACAGCGTTTTCAGCCCGAGTGGAGCACATTTTGACTGTTTTTTTTAAAAACATCATTGTACATTGAAATTTCTGCTTGCGTATGCTTTAGAAGCAAGAATTAAGAGGACTACTTTCATTATTTCAGCTGAAAAATGCTTAGTTTTTGATTTGTAGTCAACATTAATGAAATGTCCCCAACAGCGTTTTCAGCCCGAGTGGAGCGCATTTTGACTGTTTTTTTTAAAAACATCATTGTACATTGAAATTTCTGCTTGCGTATGCTTTAGAAGCAAGAATTAAGAGGACTACATTCATTATTTCAGCTGAAAAATGCTTAGTTTATGATTTATAGTCAACATTAAGGAAATGTTCCGAACAAGCGTTTTCAGCCCGAGTGGAGCACATTTTGACCGTTTTTTAAAAAACATCATTGTACATTGAAATTTCTTTTTGCGTATGCTTTAGAAGCAAGAATTAAGAGGACTACATTCATTATTTCAGCTGAAAAATGCTTAGTTTATGATTTATAGTCAACATTAATGTAATGTCCCAAACAAGCGTTTTCAGCCCGAGTGGAGCACATTTTGACTGTTTTTTTAAAAACATCATTGTACATTGAAATTTCTGCTTGCGTATGCTTTAGAAGCAAGAATTAAGAGGACTACATTCATTATTTCAGCTGAAAAATGCTTAGTTTATGATTTATCGTCAACATTAATGTCATGTCCCAAACAAGCGTTTTCAGCCCGAGTGGAGCACATTTTGACTGTTTTTTTAAAAACATCATTGTACATTGAAATTTCTGCTTGCGTATGCTTTAGAAGCAAGAATTAAGAGGACTACATTCATTATTTCAGCTGAAAAATGCTTAGTTTATGATTTATAGTCAACATTAATGAAATGTTCCAAACAAGCGTTTTCAGCCCGAGTGGAGCACATTTTGACCCTTTTTTTAAAAACATCATTGTACATTGAAATTTCTGCTTGCGTATGCTTTAGAAGCAAGAATTAAGAGGACTACATTCATTATTTCAGCTGAAAAATGCTTAGTTTATGATTTATAGTCAACATTAATGTCATGTCCCAAACAAGCGTTTTCAGCCCGAGTGGAGCACATTTTGACTGTTTTTTTAAAAACATCATTGTACATTGAAATTTCTGCTTGCGTATGCTTTAGAAGCAAGAATTAAGAGGACTACATTCATTATTTCAGCTGAAAAATGCTTAGTTTATGATTTATAGTCAACATTAATGAAATGTTCCAAACAAGCGTTTTCAGCCCGAGTGGAGCACATTTTGACCCTTTTTTTAAAAACATCATTGTACATTGAAATTTCTGCTTGCGTATGCTTTAGAAGCAAGAATTAAGAGGACTACATTCATTATTTCAGCTGAAAAATGCTTAGTTTTTGATTTGTAGTCAACATTAATGAAATGTCCCCAACAGCGTTTTCAGCCCGAGTGGAGCGCATTTTGACTGTTTTTTTTAAAAACATCATTGTACATTGAAATTTCTGCTTGCGTATGCTTTAGAAGCAAGAATTAAGAGGACTACATTCATTATTTCAGCTGAAAAATGCTTAGTTTATGATTTATAGTCAACATTAATGTAATGTCCCCAACAGCGTTTTCAGCCCGAGTGGAGCACATTTTGACTGTTTTTTTTAAAAACATCATTGTACATTGAAATTTCTGCTTGCGTATGCTTTAGAAGCAAGAATTAAGAGGACTACATTCATTATTTCAGCTGAAAAATGCTTAGTTTATGATTTATAGTCAACATTAAGGAAATGTTCCGAACAAGCGTTTTCAGCCCGAGTGGAGCACATTTTGACCGTTTTTTTAAAAACATCATTGTACATTGAAATTTCTGCTTGCGTATGCTTTAGAAGCAAGAATTAAGAGGACTACATTCATTATTTCAGCTGAAAAATGCTTAGTTTATGATTTATAGTCAACATTAATGAAATGTCCCCAACAGCGTTTTCAGCCCGAGTGGAGCGCATTTTGACTGTTTTTTTTAAAAACATCATTGTACATTGAAATTTCTGCTTGCGTATGCTTTAGAAGCAAGAATTAAGAGGACTACATTCATTATTTCAGCTGAAAAATGCTTAGTTTATGATTTATAGTCAACATTAATGAAATGTCCCCAGCAGCGTTTTCAGCCCGAGTGGAGCACATTTTGACTGTTTTTTTAAAAACATCATTGTACATTGAAATTTCTGCTTGCGTATGCTTTAGAAGCAAGAATTAAGAGGACTACATTCATTATTTCAGCTGAAAAATGCTTAGTTTTTGATTTGTAGTCAACATTAATGAAATGTCCCCAACAGCGTTTTCAGCCCGAGTGGAGCACATTTTGACTGTTTTTTTTAAAAACATCATTGTACATTGAAATTTCTGCTTGCGTATGCTTTAGAAGCAAGAATTAAGAGGACTACATTCATTATTTCAGCTGAAAAATGCTTAGTTTATGATTTATAGTCAACATTAATGAAATGTTCCAAACAACCGTTTTCAGCCCGAGTGGAGCACATTTTGACCGTTTTTTTAAAAACATCATTGTACATTGAAATTTCTGTTTGTGTATGCTTTAGAAGCAAGAATTAAGAGGACTACATTCATTATTTCAGCTGAAAAATGCTTAGTTTATGATTTATAGTCAACATTAATGTAATGTCCCAAACAAGCGTTTTCAGCCCGAGTGGAGCACATTTTGACCGTTTTTTTAAAAACATCATTGTACATTGAAATTTCTGTTTGCGTATGCTTTAGAAGCAAGAATTAAGAGGACTACATTCATTATTTCAGCTGAAAAATGCTTAGTTTATGATTTATAGTCAACATTAATGTAATGTCCCAAACAAGCGTTTTCAGCCCGAGTGGAGCACATTTTGACTGTTTTTTTAAAAACATCATTGTACATTGAAATTTCTGCTTGCGTATGCTTTAGAAGCAAGAATTAAGAGGACTACATTCATTATTTCAGCTGAAAAATGCTTAGTTTTTGATTTGTAGTCAACATTAATGAAATGTCCCCAACAGCGTTTTCAGCCCGAGTGGAGCACATTTTGACTGTTTTTTTTAAAAACATCATTGTACATTGAAATTTCTGCTTGCGTATGCTTTAGAAGCAAGAATTAAGAGGACTACATTCATTATTTCAGCTGAAAAATGCTTAGTTTATGATTTATAGTCAACATTAAGGAAATGTTCCGAACAAGCGTTTTCAGCCCGAGTGGAGCACATTTTGACCGTTTTTTTAAAAACATCATTGTACATTGAAATTTCTGCTTGCGTATGCTTTAGAAGCAAGAATTAAGAGGACTACATTCATTATTTCAGCTGAAAAATGCTTA
Source organism: Hippichthys cyanospilos (assembly GCF_059441005.1). Lineage (NCBI taxonomy): Eukaryota > Metazoa > Chordata > Actinopteri > Syngnathiformes > Syngnathidae > Hippichthys > Hippichthys cyanospilos. The sequence continues at coordinate 177,046 of NW_028283392.1, read as the reverse complement.
GTTTATGATTTATAGTCAACATTAATGAAATGTCCCCAACAGCGTTTTCAGCCCGAGTGGAGCACATTTTGACTGTTTTTTTTAAAAACATCATTGTACATTGAAATTTCTGCTTGCGTATGCTTTAGAAGCAAGAATTAAGAGGACTACATTCATTATTTCAGCTGAAAAATGCTTAGTTTATGATTTATAGTCAACATTAATGAAATGTTCCAAACAAGCGTTTTCAGCCCGAGTGGAGCACATTTTGACCGTTTTTTTAAAAACATCATTGTACATTGAAATTTCTGTTTGTGTATGCTTTAGAAGCAAGAATTAAGAGGACTACATTCATTATTTCAGCTGAAAAATGCTTAGTTTATGATTTATAGTCAACATTAATGTAATGTCCCAAACAAGCGTTTTCAGCCCGAGTGGAGCACATTTTGACCGTTTTTTTAAAAACATCATTGTACATTGAAATTTCTGCTTGCGTATGCTTTAGAAGCAAGAATTAAGAGGACTACATTCATTATTTCAGCTGAAAAATGCTTAGTTTATGATTTATAGTCAACATTAATGAAATGTCCCCAACAGCGTTTTCAGCCCGAGTGGAGCACATTTTGACTGTTTTTTTAAAAACATCATTGTACATTGAAATTTCTGCTTGCGTATGCTTTAGAAGCAAGAATTAAGAGGACTACATTCATTATTTCAGCTGAAAAATGCTTAGTTTTTGATTTGTAGTCAACATTAATGAAATGTCCCCAACAGCGTTTTCAGCCCGAGTGGAGCACATTTTGACTGTTTTTTTTAAAAACATCATTGTACATTGAAATTTCTGCTTGCGTATGCTTTAGAAGCAAGAATTAAGAGGACTACATTCATTATTTCAGCTGAAAAATGCTTAGTTTATGATTTATAGTCAACATTAAGGAAATGTTCCGAACAAGCGTTTTCAGCCCGAGTGGAGCACATTTTGACCGTTTTTTTAAAAACATCATTGTACATTGAAATTTCTGCTTGCGTATGCTTTAGAAGCAAGAATTAAGAGGACTACATTCATTATTTCAGCTGAAAAATGCTTAGTTTATGATTTATAGTCAACATTAAAGAAATGTCCCCAACAGCGTTTTCAGCCCGAGTGGAGCACATTTTGACTGTTTTTTTTAAAAACATCATTGTACATTGAAATTTCTGCTTGCGTATGCTTTAGAAGCAAGAATTAAGAGGACTACATTCATTATTTCAGCTGAAAAATGCTTAGTTTATGATTTATAGTCAACATTAATGAAATGTTCCAAACAACCGTTTTCAGCCCGAGTGGAGCACATTTTGACCGTTTTTTTAAAAACATCATTGTACATTGAAATTTCTGTTTGTGTATGCTTTAGAAGCAAGAATTAAGAGGACTACATTCATTATTTCAGCTGAAAAATGCTTAGTTTATGATTTATAGTCAACATTAATGTAATGTCCCAAACAAGCGTTTTCAGCCCGAGTGGAGCACATTTTGACCGTTTTTTTAAAAACATCATTGTACATTGAAATTTCTGTTTGCGTATGCTTTAGAAGCAAGAATTAAGAGGACTACATTCATTATTTCAGCTGAAAAATGCTTAGTTTATGATTTATAGTCAACATTAATGTAATGTCCCAAACAAGCGTTTTCAGCCCGAGTGGAGCACATTTTGACTGTTTTTTTAAAAACATCATTGTACATTGAAATTTCTGCTTGCGTATGCTTTAGAAGCAAGAATTAAGAGGACTACATTCATTATTTCAGCTGAAAAATGCTTAGTTTATGATTTATAGTCAACATTAATGAAATGTTCCAAACAAGCGTTTTCAGCCCGAGTGGAGCACATTTTGACCGATTTTTTAAAAACATCATTGTACATTGAAATTTCTGTTTGTGTATGCTTTAGAAGCAAGAATTAAGAGGACTACATTCATTATTTAAGCTGAAAAATGCTTAGTTTATGATTTATAGTCAACATTAATGTAATGTCCCAAACAAGCGTTTTCAGCCCGAGTGGAGCACATTTTGACCGTTTTTTTAAAAACATCATTGTACATTGAAATTTCTGTTTGCGTATGCTTTAGAAGCAAGAATTAAGAGGACTACATTCATTATTTCAGCTGAAAAATGCTTAGTTTATGATTTATAGTCAACAATAATGAAATGTCCCCAACAGCGTTTTCAGCCCGAGTGGAGCACATTTTGACCGTTTTTTTAAAAACATCATTGTACATTTAATTTTCTGTTTGTGTATGCTTTAGAAGCAAGAATTAAGAGGACTACATTCATTATTTCAGCTGAAAAATGCTTAGTTTATGATTTATAGTCAACATTAATGAAATGTCCCCAACAGCGTTTTCAGCCCGAGTGGAGCACATTTTGACTGTTTTTTTAAAAACATCATTGTACATTGAAATTTCTGCTTGCGTATGCTTTAGAAGCAAGAATTAAGAGGACTACATTCATTATTTCAGCTGAAAAATGCTTAGTTTATGATTTATAGTCAACATTAAGGAAATGTTCCGAACAAGCGTTTTCAGCCCGAGTGGAGCACATTTTGACCGTTTTTTAAAAAACATCATTGTACATTGAAATTTCTGTTTGCGTATGCTTTAGAAGCAAGAATTAAGAGGACTACATTCATTATTTCAGCTGAAAAATGCTTAGTTTATGATTTATAGTCAACATTAATGTAATGTCCCAAACAAGCGTTTTCAGCCCGAGTGGAGCGCATTTTGACTGTTTTTTTTTAAAACATCATTGTACATTGAAATTTCTGCTTGCGTATGCTTTAGAAGCAAGAATTAAGAGGACTACATTCATTATTTCAGCTGAAAAATGCTTAGTTTATGATTTATAGTCAACATTAAGGAAATGTTCCGAACAAGCGTTTTCAGCCCGAGTGGAGCACATTTTGACCGTTTTTTAAAAAACATCATTGTACATTGAAATTTCTTTTTGCGTATGCTTTAGAAGCAAGAATTAAGAGGACTACATTCATTATTTCAGCTGAAAAATGCTTAGTTTATGATTTATAGTCAACATTAATGTCATGTCCCAAACAAGCGTTTTCAGCCCGAGTGGAGCACATTTTGACTGTTTTTTTAAAAACATCATTGTACATTGAAATTTCTGCTTGCGTATGCTTTAGAAGCAAGAATTAAGAGGACTACATTCATTATTTCAGCTGAAAAATGCTTAGTTTATGATTTATAGTCAACATTAATGTCATGTCCCAAACAAGCGTTTTCAGCCCGAGTGGAGCACATTATGACTGTTTTTTTAAAAACATCATTGTACATTGAAATTTCTGCTTGCGTATGCTTTAGAAGCAAGAATTAAGAGGACTACATTCATTATTTCAGCTGAAAAATGCTTAGTTTATGATTTATAGTCAACATTAATGAAATGTTCCAAACAAGCGTTTTCAGCCCGAGTGGAGCACATTTTGACCCTTTTTTTAAAAACATCATTGTACATTGAAATTTCTGCTTGCGTATGCTTTAGAAGCAAGAATTAAGAGGACTACATTCATTATTTCAGCTGAAAAATGCTTAGTTTTTGATTTGTAGTCAACATTAATGAAATGTCCCCAACAGCGTTTTCAGCCCGAGTGGAGCGCATTTTGACTGTTTTTTTTAAAAACATCATTGTACATTGAAATTTCTGCTTGCGTATGCTTTAGAAGCAAGAATTAAGAGGACTACATTCATTATTTCAGCTGAAAAATGCTTAGTTTATGATTTATAGTCAACATTAAGGAAATGTTCCGAACAAGCGTTTTCAGCCCGAGTGGAGCACATTTTGACCGTTTTTTAAAAAACATCATTGTACATTGAAATTTCTGTTTGCGTATGCTTTAGAAGCAAGAATTAAGAGGACTACATTCATTATTTCAGCTGAAAAATGCTTAGTTTATGATTTATAGTCAACATTAATGTAATGTCCCAAACAAGCGTTTTCAGCCCGAGTGGAGCACATTTTGACTGTTTTTTTAAAAACATCATTGTACATTGAAATTTCTGCTTGCGTATGCTTTAGAAGCAAGAATTAAGAGGACTACATTCATTATTTCAGCTGAAAAATGCTTAGTTTATGATTTATAGTCAACATTAATGTCATGTCCCAAACAAGCGTTTTCAGCCCGAGTGGAGCACATTTTGACTGTTTTTTTAAAAACATCATTGTACATTGAAATTTCTGCTTGCGTATGCTTTAGAAGCAAGAATTAAGAGGACTACATTCATTATTTCAGCTGAAAAATGCTTAGTTTATGATTTATAGTCAACATTAATGAAATGTTCCAAACAAGCGTTTTCAGCCCGAGTGGAGCACATTTTGACCCTTTTTTTAAAAACATCATTGTACATTGAAATTTCTGCTTGCGTATGCTTTAGAAGCAAGAATTAAGAGGACTACATTCATTATTTCAGCTGAAAAATGCTTAGTTTTTGATTTGTAGTCAACATTAATGAAATGTCCCCAACAGCGTTTTCAGCCCGAGTGGAGCGCATTTTGACTGTTTTTTTTAAAAACATCATTGTACATTGAAATTTCTGCTTGCGTATGCTTTAAAGAATTAAGAGGACTACATTCATTATTTCAGCTGAAAAATGCTTAGTTTATGATTTATAGTCAACATTAAGGAAATGTTCCGAACAAGCGTTTTCAGCCCGAGTGGAGCACATTTTGACCGTTTTTTAAAAAACATCATTGTACATTGAAATTTCTGTTTGCGTATGCTTTAGAAGCAAGAATTAAGAGGACTACATTCATTATTTCAGCTGAAAAATGCTTAGTTTATGATTTATAGTCAACATTAATGTAATGTCCCAAACAAGCGTTTTCAGCCCGAGTGGAGCACATTTTGACTGTTTTTTTAAAAACATCATTGTACATTGAAATTTCTGCTTGCGTATGCTTTAGAAGCAAGAATTAAGAGGACTACATTCATTATTTCAGCTGAAAAATGCTTAGTTTATGATTTATAGTCAACATTAATTAAATGTCCCCAACAGCGTTTTCAGCCCGAGTGGAGCACATTTTGACTGTTTTTTTAAAAACATCATTGTACATTGAAATTTCTGCTTGCGAATGCTTTAGAAGCAAGAATTAAGAGGACTACATTCATTATTTCAGCTGAAAAATGCTTAGTTTTTGATTTGTAGTCAACATTAATGAAATGTCCCCAACAGCGTTTTCAGCCCGAGTGGAGCACATTTTGACTGTTTTTTTTAAAAACATCATTGTACATTGAAATTTCTGCTTGCGTATGCTTTAGAAGCAAGAATTAAGAGGACTACTTTCATTATTTCAGCTGAAAAATGCTTAGTTTTTGATTTGTAGTCAACATTAATGAAATGTCCCCAACAGCGTTTTCAGCCCGAGTGGAGCGCATTTTGACTGTTTTTTTTAAAAACATCATTGTACATTGAAATTTCTGCTTGCGTATGCTTTAGAAGCAAGAATTAAGAGGACTACATTCATTATTTCAGCTGAAAAATGCTTAGTTTATGATTTATAGTCAACATTAAGGAAATGTTCCGAACAAGCGTTTTCAGCCCGAGTGGAGCACATTTTGACCGTTTTTTAAAAAACATCATTGTACATTGAAATTTCTTTTTGCGTATGCTTTAGAAGCAAGAATTAAGAGGACTACATTCATTATTTCAGCTGAAAAATGCTTAGTTTATGATTTATAGTCAACATTAATGTAATGTCCCAAACAAGCGTTTTCAGCCCGAGTGGAGCACATTTTGACTGTTTTTTTAAAAACATCATTGTACATTGAAATTTCTGCTTGCGTATGCTTTAGAAGCAAGAATTAAGAGGACTACATTCATTATTTCAGCTGAAAAATGCTTAGTTTATGATTTATCGTCAACATTAATGTCATGTCCCAAACAAGCGTTTTCAGCCCGAGTGGAGCACATTTTGACTGTTTTTTTAAAAACATCATTGTACATTGAAATTTCTGCTTGCGTATGCTTTAGAAGCAAGAATTAAGAGGACTACATTCATTATTTCAGCTGAAAAATGCTTAGTTTATGATTTATAGTCAACATTAATGAAATGTTCCAAACAAGCGTTTTCAGCCCGAGTGGAGCACATTTTGACCCTTTTTTTAAAAACATCATTGTACATTGAAATTTCTGCTTGCGTATGCTTTAGAAGCAAGAATTAAGAGGACTACATTCATTATTTCAGCTGAAAAATGCTTAGTTTATGATTTATAGTCAACATTAATGTCATGTCCCAAACAAGCGTTTTCAGCCCGAGTGGAGCACATTTTGACTGTTTTTTTAAAAACATCATTGTACATTGAAATTTCTGCTTGCGTATGCTTTAGAAGCAAGAATTAAGAGGACTACATTCATTATTTCAGCTGAAAAATGCTTAGTTTATGATTTATAGTCAACATTAATGAAATGTTCCAAACAAGCGTTTTCAGCCCGAGTGGAGCACATTTTGACCCTTTTTTTAAAAACATCATTGTACATTGAAATTTCTGCTTGCGTATGCTTTAGAAGCAAGAATTAAGAGGACTACATTCATTATTTCAGCTGAAAAATGCTTAGTTTTTGATTTGTAGTCAACATTAATGAAATGTCCCCAACAGCGTTTTCAGCCCGAGTGGAGCGCATTTTGACTGTTTTTTTTAAAAACATCATTGTACATTGAAATTTCTGCTTGCGTATGCTTTAGAAGCAAGAATTAAGAGGACTACATTCATTATTTCAGCTGAAAAATGCTTAGTTTATGATTTATAGTCAACATTAATGTAATGTCCCCAACAGCGTTTTCAGCCCGAGTGGAGCACATTTTGACTGTTTTTTTTAAAAACATCATTGTACATTGAAATTTCTGCTTGCGTATGCTTTAGAAGCAAGAATTAAGAGGACTACATTCATTATTTCAGCTGAAAAATGCTTAGTTTATGATTTATAGTCAACATTAAGGAAATGTTCCGAACAAGCGTTTTCAGCCCGAGTGGAGCACATTTTGACCGTTTTTTTAAAAACATCATTGTACATTGAAATTTCTGCTTGCGTATGCTTTAGAAGCAAGAATTAAGAGGACTACATTCATTATTTCAGCTGAAAAATGCTTAGTTTATGATTTATAGTCAACATTAATGAAATGTCCCCAACAGCGTTTTCAGCCCGAGTGGAGCGCATTTTGACTGTTTTTTTTAAAAACATCATTGTACATTGAAATTTCTGCTTGCGTATGCTTTAGAAGCAAGAATTAAGAGGACTACATTCATTATTTCAGCTGAAAAATGCTTAGTTTATGATTTATAGTCAACATTAATGAAATGTCCCCAGCAGCGTTTTCAGCCCGAGTGGAGCACATTTTGACTGTTTTTTTAAAAACATCATTGTACATTGAAATTTCTGCTTGCGTATGCTTTAGAAGCAAGAATTAAGAGGACTACATTCATTATTTCAGCTGAAAAATGCTTAGTTTTTGATTTGTAGTCAACATTAATGAAATGTCCCCAACAGCGTTTTCAGCCCGAGTGGAGCACATTTTGACTGTTTTTTTAAAAACATCATTGTACATTGAAATTTCTGCTTGCGTATGCTTTAGAAGCAAGAATTAAGAGGACTACATTCATTATTTCAGCTGAAAAATGCTTAGTTTTTGATTTGTAGTCAACATTAATGAAATGTCCCCAACAGCGTTTTCAGCCCGAGTGGAGCACATTTTGACTGTTTTTTTTAAAAACATCATTGTACATTGAAATTTCTGCTTGCGTATGCTTTAGAAGCAAGAATTAAGAGGACTACATTCATTATTTCAGCTGAAAAATGCTTAGTTTATGATTTATAGTCAACATTAAGGAAATGTTCCGAACAAGCGTTTTCAGCCCGAGTGGAGCACATTTTGACCGTTTTTTTAAAAACATCATTGTACATTGAAATTTCTGCTTGCGTATGCTTTAGAAGCAAGAATTAAGAGGACTACATTCATTATTTCAGCTGAAAAATGCTTAGTTTATGATTTATAGTCAACATTAATGAAATGTCCCCAACAGCGTTTTCAGCCCGAGTGGAGCACATTTTGACTGTTTTTTTTAAAAACATCATTGTACATTGAAATTTCTGCTTGCGTATGCTTTAGAAGCAAGAATTAAGAGGACTACATTCATTATTTCAGCTGAAAAATGCTTAGTTTATGATTTATAGTCAACATTAATGAAATGTTCCAAACAAGCGTTTTCAGCCCGAGTGGAGCACATTTTGACCGTTTTTTTAAAAACATCATTGTACATTGAAATTTCTGTTTGTGTATGCTTTAGAAGCAAGAATTAAGAGGACTACATTCATTATTTCAGCTGAAAAATGCTTAGTTTATGATTTATAGTCAACATTAATGTAATGTCCCAAACAAGCGTTTTCAGCCCGAGTGGAGCACATTTTGACCGTTTTTTTAAAAACATCATTGTACATTGAAATTTCTGCTTGCGTATGCTTTAGAAGCAAGAATTAAGAGGACTACATTCATTATTTCAGCTGAAAAATGCTTAGTTTATGATTTATAGTCAACATTAATGAAATGTCCCCAACAGCGTTTTCAGCCCGAGTGGAGCACATTTTGACTGTTTTTTTAAAAACATCATTGTACATTGAAATTTCTGCTTGCGTATGCTTTAGAAGCAAGAATTAAGAGGACTACATTCATTATTTCAGCTGAAAAATGCTTAGTTTTTGATTTGTAGTCAACATTAATGAAATGTCCCCAACAGCGTTTTCAGCCCGAGTGGAGCACATTTTGACTGTTTTTTTTAAAAACATCATTGTACATTGAAATTTCTGCTTGCGTATGCTTTAGAAGCAAGAATTAAGAGGACTACATTCATTATTTCAGCTGAAAAATGCTTAGTTTATGATTTATAGTCAACATTAAGGAAATGTTCCGAACAAGCGTTTTCAGCCCGAGTGGAGCACATTTTGACCGTTTTTTTAAAAACATCATTGTACATTGAAATTTCTGCTTGCGTATGCTTTAGAAGCAAGAATTAAGAGGACTACATTCATTATTTCAGCTGAAAAATGCTTAGTTTATGATTTATAGTCAACATTAAAGAAATGTCCCCAACAGCGTTTTCAGCCCGAGTGGAGCACATTTTGACTGTTTTTTTTAAAAACATCATTGTACATTGAAATTTCTGCTTGCGTATGCTTTAGAAGCAAGAATTAAGAGGACTACATTCATTATTTCAGCTGAAAAATGCTTAGTTTATGATTTATAGTCAACATTAATGAAATGTTCCAAACAACCGTTTTCAGCCCGAGTGGAGCACATTTTGACCGTTTTTTTAAAAACATCATTGTACATTGAAATTTCTGTTTGTGTATGCTTTAGAAGCAAGAATTAAGAGGACTACATTCATTATTTCAGCTGAAAAATGCTTAGTTTATGATTTATAGTCAACATTAATGTAATGTCCCAAACAAGCGTTTTCAGCCCGAGTGGAGCACATTTTGACCGTTTTTTTAAAAACATCATTGTACATTGAAATTTCTGTTTGCGTATGCTTTAGAAGCAAGAATTAAGAGGACTACATTCATTATTTCAGCTGAAAAATGCTTAGTTTATGATTTATAGTCAACATTAATGTAATGTCCCAAACAAGCGTTTTCAGCCCGAGTGGAGCACATTTTGACTGTTTTTTTAAAAACATCATTGTACATTGAAATTTCTGCTTGCGTATGCTTTAGAAGCAAGAATTAAGAGGACTACATTCATTATTTCAGCTGAAAAATGCTTAGTTTATGATTTATAGTCAACATTAATGAAATGTTCCAAACAAGCGTTTTCAGCCCGAGTGGAGCACATTTTGACCGATTTTTTAAAAACATCATTGTACATTGAAATTTCTGTTTGTGTATGCTTTAGAAGCAAGAATTAAGAGGACTACATTCATTATTTAAGCTGAAAAATGCTTAGTTTATGATTTATAGTCAACATTAATGTAATGTCCCAAACAAGCGTTTTCAGCCCGAGTGGAGCACATTTTGACCGTTTTTTTAAAAACATCATTGTACATTGAAATTTCTGTTTGCGTATGCTTTAGAAGCAAGAATTAAGAGGACTACATTCATTATTTCAGCTGAAAAATGCTTAGTTTATGATTTATAGTCAACAATAATGAAATGTCCCCAACAGCGTTTTCAGCCCGAGTGGAGCACATTTTGACCGTTTTTTTAAAAACATCATTGTACATTTAATTTTCTGTTTGTGTATGCTTTAGAAGCAAGAATTAAGAGGACTACATTCATTATTTCAGCTGAAAAATGCTTAGTTTATGATTTATAGTCAACATTAATGAAATGTCCCCAACAGCGTTTTCAGCCCGAGTGGAGCACATTTTGACTGTTTTTTTAAAAACATCATTGTACATTGAAATTTCTGCTTGCGTATGCTTTAGAAGCAAGAATTAAGAGGACTACATTCATTATTTCAGCTGAAAAATGCTTAGTTTTTGATTTATAGTCAACATTAATGAAATGTCCCCAACAGCGTTTTCAGCCCGAGTGGAGCACATTTTGACTGTTTTTTTTAAAAACATCAATGTACATTGAAATTTCTGCTTGCGTATGCTTTAGAAGCAAGAATTAAAAGGACTACATTCATTATTTCAGCTGAAAAATGCTTAGTTTATGATTTATAGTCAACATTAATGAAATGTCCCCAACAGCGTTTTCAGCCCGAGTGGAGCACATTTTGACCGTTTTTTTAAAAACATCATTGTACATTGAAATTTCTGCTTGCGTATGCTTTAGAAGCAAGAATTAAGAGGACTACATTCATTATTTCAGCTGAAAAATGCTTAGTTTATGATTTATAGTCAACATTAATGTCATGTCCCAAACAAGCGTTTTCAGCCCGAGTGGAGCACATTTTGACTGTTTTTTTAAAAACATCATTGTACATTGAAATTTCTGCTTGCGTATGCTTTAGAAGCAAGAATTAAGAGGACTACATTCATTATTTCAGCTGAAAAATGCTTAGTTTATGATTTATAGTCAACATTAATGAAATGTTCCAAACAAGCGTTTTCAGCCCGAGTGGAGCACATTTTGACCCTTTTTTTAAAAACATCATTGTACATTGAAATTTCTGCTTGCGTATGCTTTAGAAGCAAGAATTAAGAGGACTACATTCATTATTTCAGCTGAAAAATGCTTAGTTTTTGATTTGTAGTCAACATTAATGAAATGTCCCCAACAGCGTTTTCAGCCCGAGTGGAGCGCATTTTGACTGTTTTTTTTAAAAACATCATTGTACATTGAAATTTCTGCTTGCGTATGCTTTAGAAGCAAGAATTAAGAGGACTACATTCATTATTTCAGCTGAAAAATGCTTAGTTTATGATTTATAGTCAACATTAAGGAAATGTTCCGAACAAGCGTTTTCAGCCCGAGTGGAGCACATTTTGACCGTTTTTTAAAAAACATCATTGTACATTGAAATTTCTTTTTGCGTATGCTTTAGAAGCAAGAATTAAGAGGACTACATTCATTATTTCAGCTGAAAAATGCTTAGTTTATGATTTATAGTCAACATTAATGTCATGTCCCAAACAAGCGTTTTCAGCCCGAGTGGAGCACATTTTGACTGTTTTTTTAAAAACATCATTGTACATTGAAATTTCTGCTTGCGTATGCTTTAGAAGCAAGAATTAAGAGGACTACATTCATTATTTCAGCTGAAAAATGCTTAGTTTATGATTTATAGTCAACATTAATGAAATGTTCCAAACAAGCGTTTTCAGCCCGAGTGGAGCACATTTTGACCCTTTTTTTAAAAACATCATTGTACATTGAAATTTCTGCTTGCGTATGCTTTAGAAGCAAGAATTAAGAGGACTACATTCATTATTTCAGCTGAAAAATGCTTAGTTTTTGATTTGTAGTCAACATTAATGAAATGTCCCCAACAGCGTTTTCAGCCCGAGTGGAGCGCATTTTGACTGTTTTTTTTAAAAACATCATTGTACATTGAAATTTCTGCTTGCGTATGCTTTAGAAGCAAGAATTAAGAGGACTACATTCATTATTTCAGCTGAAAAATGCTTAGTTTATGATTTATAGTCAACATTAAGGAAATGTTCCGAACAAGCGTTTTCAGCCCGAGTGGAGCACATTTTGACCGTTTTTTAAAAAAACATCATTGTACATTGAAATTTCTTTTTGCGTATGCTTTAGAAGCAAGAATTAAGAGGACTACATTCATTATTTCAGCTGAAAAATGCTTAGTTTATGATTTATAGTCAACATTAATGTCATGTCCCAAACAAGCGTTTTCAGCCCGAGTGGAGCACATTTTGACTGCTTTTTTAAAAACATCATTGTACATTGAAATTTCTGCTTGCGTATGCTTTAGAAGCAAGAATTAAGAGGACTACATTCATTATTTCAGCTGAAAAATGCTTAGTTTATGATTTATAGTCAACATTAATGAAATGTTCCAAACAAGCGTTTTCAGCCCGAGTGGAGCACATTTTGACCCTTTTTTTAAAAACATCATTGTACATTGAAATTTCTGCTTGCGTATGCTTTAGAAGCAAGAATTAAGAGGACTACATTCATTATTTCAGCTGAAAAATGCTTAGTTTATGATTTATAGTCAACATTAATGTCATGTCCCAAACAAGCGTTTTCAGCCCGAGTGGAGCACATTTTGACTGTTTTTTTAAAAACATCATTGTACATTGAAATTTCTGCTTGCGTATGCTTTAGAAGCAAGAATTAAGAGGACTACATTCATTATTTCAGCTGAAAAATGCTTAGTTTATGATTTATAGTCAACATTAATGAAATGTTCCAAACAAGCGTTTTCAGCCCGAGTGGAGCACATTTTGACCCTTTTTTTAAAAACATCATTGTACATTGAAATTTCTGCTTGCGTATGCTTTAGAAGCAAGAATTAAGAGGACTACATTCATTATTTCAGCTGAAAAATGCTTAGTTTATGATTTATAGTCAACATTAATGTCATGTCCCAAACAAGCGTTTTCAGCCCGAGTGGAGCACATTTTGACTGTTTTTTTAAAAACATCATTGTACATTGAAATTTCTGCTTGCGTATGCTTTAGAAGCAAGAATTAAGAGGACTACATTCATTATTTCAGCTGAAAAATGCTTAGTTTATGATTTATAGTCAACATTAATGAAATGTTCCAAACAAGCGTTTTCAGCCCGAGTGGAGCACATTTTGACCCTTTTTTTAAAAACATCATTGTACATTGAAATTTCTGCTTGCGTATGCTTTAGAAGCAAGAATTAAGAGGACTACATTCATTATTTCAGCTGAAAAATGCTTAGTTTTTGATTTGTAGTCAACATTAATGAAATGTCCCCAACAGCGTTTTCAGCCCGAGTGGAGCGCATTTTGACTGTTTTTTTTAAAAACATCATTGTACATTGAAATTTCTGCTTGCGTATGCTTTAGAAGCAAGAATTAAGAGGACTACATTCATTATTTCAGCTGAAAAATGCTTAGTTTATGATTTATAGTCAACATTAAGGAAATGTTCCGAACAAGCGTTTTCAGCCCGAGTGGAGCACATTTTGACCGTTTTTTAAAAAACATCATTGTACATTGAAATTTCTGCTTGCGTATGCTTTAGAAGCAAGAATTAAGAGGACTACATTCATTATTTCAGCTGAAAAATGCTTAGTTTATGATTTATAGTCAACATTAATGAAATGTTCCAAACAAGCGTTTTCAGCCCGAGTGGAGCACATTTTGACCCTTTTTTTAAAAACATCATTGTACATTGAAATTTCTGCTTGCGTATGCTTTAGAAGCAAGAATTAAGAGGACTACATTCATTATTTCAGCTGAAAAATGCTTAGTTTATGATTTATAGTCAACATTAATGTCATGTCCCAAACAAGCGTTTTCAGCCCGAGTGGAGCACATTTTGACCCTTTTTTTAAAAACATCATTGTACATTGAAATTTCTGCTTGCGTATGCTTTAGAAGCAAGAATTAAGAGGACTACATTCATTATTTCAGCTGAAAAATGCTTAGTTTATGATTTATAGTCAACATTAATGTAATGTCCCAAACAAGCGTTTTCAGCCCGAGTGGAGCACATTTTGACCGTTTTTTTAAAAACATCATTGTACATTGAAATTTCTGTTTGCGTATGCTTTAGAAGCAAGAATTAAGAGGACTACATTCATTATTTCAGCTGAAAAATGCTTAGTTTATGATTTATAGTCAACATTAATGAAATGTCCCCAACAGCGTTTTCAGCCCGAGTGGAGCACATTTTGACCGTTTTTTTAAAAACATCATTGTACATTGAATTTTCTGTTTGTGTATGCTTTAGAAGCAAGAATTAAGAGGACTACATTCATTATTTCAGCTGAAAAATGCTTAGTTTATGATTTATAGTCAACATTAATGAAATGTCCCCAACAGCGTTTTCAGCCCGAGTGGAGCACATTTTGACTGTTTTTTTAAAAACATCATTGTACATTGAAATTTCTGCTTGCGTATGCTTTAGAAGCAAGAATTAAGAGGACTACATTCATTATTTCAGCTGAAAAATGCTTAGTTTTTGATTTATAGTCAACATTAATGAAATGTCCCCAACAGCGTTTTCAGCCCGAGTGGAGCACATTTTGACTGTTTTTTTTAAAAACATCATTGTACATTGAAATTTCTGCTTGCGTATGCTTTAGAAGCAAGAATTAAAAGGACTACATTCATTATTTCAGCTGAAAAATGCTTAGTTTATGATTTATAGTCAACATTAATGAAATGTCCCCAACAGCGTTTTCAGCCCGAGTGGAGCACATTTTGACTGTTTTTTTAAAAACATCATTGTACATTGAAATTTCTGCTTGCGTATGCTTTAGAAGCAAGAATTAAGAGGACTACATTCATTATTTCAGCTGAAAAATGCTTAGTTTATGATTTATAGTCAACATTAATGAAATGTTCCAAACAAGCGTTTTCAGCCCGAGTGGAGCACATTTTGACTGTTTTTTTAAAAACATCATTGTACATTGAAATTTCTGCTTGCGTATGCTTTAGAAGCAAGAATTAAGAGGACTACATTCATTATTTCAGCTGAAAAATGCTTAGTTTATGATTTATAGTCAACATTAATGTCATGTCCCAAACAAGCGTTTTCAGCCCGAGTGGAGCACATTTTGACTGTTTTTTTAAAAACATCATTGTACATTGAAATTTCTGCTTGCGTTTGCTTTAGAAGCAAGAATTAAGAGGACTACATTCATTATTTCAGCTGAAAAATGCTTAGTTTATGATTTATAGTCAACATTAATGAAATGTTCCAAACAAGCGTTTTCAGCCCGAGTGGAGCACATTTTGACCCTTTTTTTAAAAACATCATTGTACATTGAAATTTCTGCTTGCGTATGCTTTAGAAGCAAGAATTAAGAGGACTACATTCATTATTTCAGCTGAAAAATGCTTAGTTTTTGATTTGTAGTCAACATTAATGAAATGTCCCCAACAGCGTTTTCAGCCCGAGTGGAGCGCATTTTGACTGTTTTTTTTAAAAACATCATTGTACATTGAAATTTCTGCTTGCGTATGCTTTAGAAGCAAGAATTAAGAGGACTACATTCATTATTTCAGCTGAAAAATGCTTAGTTTATGATTTATAGTCAACATTAAGGAAATGTTCCGAACAAGCGTTTTCAGCCCGAGTGGAGCACATTTTGACCGTTTTTTAAAAAACATCATTGTACATTGAAATTTCTTTTTGCGTATGCTTTAGAAGCAAGAATTAAGAGGACTACATTCATTATTTCAGCTGAAAAATGCTTAGTTTATGATTTATAGTCAACATTAATGTCATGTCCCAAACAAGCGTTTTCAGCCCGAGTGGAGCACATTTTGACTGTTTTTTTAAAAACATCATTGTACATTGAAAATTCTGCTTGCGTATGCTTTAGAAGCAAGAATTAAGAGGACTACATTCATTATTTCAGCTGAAAAATGCTTAGTTTATGATTTATAGTCAACATTAATGAAATGTTCCAAACAAGCGTTTTCAGCCCGAGTGGAGCACATTTTGACCCTTTTTTTAAAAACATCATTGTACATTGAAATTTCTGCTTGCGTATGCTTTAGAAGCAAGAATTAAGAGGACTACATTCATTATTTCAGCTGAAAAATGCTTAGTTTATGATTTATAGTCAACATTAAGGAAATGTTCCGAACAAGCGTTTTCAGCCCGAGTGGAGCACATTTTGACCGTTTTTTTAAAAACATCATTGTACATTGAAATTTCTGCTTGCGTATGCTTTAGAAGCAAGAATTAAGAGGACTACATTCATTATTTCAGCTGAAAAATGCTTAGTTTATGATTTATAGTCAACATTAATGAAATGTCCCCAACAGCGTTTTCAGCCCGAGTGGAGCACATTTTGACTGTTTTTTTTAAAAACATCATTGTACATTGAAATTTCTGCTTGCGTATGCTTTAGAAGCAAGAATTAAGAGGACTACATTCATTATTTCAGCTGAAAAATGCTTAGTTTATGATTTATAGTCAACATTAATGAAATGTTCCAAACAAGCGTTTTCAGCCCGAGTGGAGCACATTTTGACCGTTTTTTTAAAAACATCATTGTACATTGAAATTTCTGTTTGTGTATGCTTTAGAAGCAAGAATTAAGAGGACTACATTCATTATTTCAGCTGAAAAATGCTTAGTTTATGATTTATAGTCAACATTAATGTAATGTCCCAAACAAGCGTTTTCAGCCCGAGTGGAGCACATTTTGACCGTTTTTTTAAAAACATCATTGTACATTGAAATTTCTGCTTGCGTATGCTTTAGAAGCAAGAATTAAGAGGACTACATTCATTATTTCAGCTGAAAAATGCTTAGTTTATGATTTATAGTCAACATTAATGAAATGTCCCCAACAGCGTTTTCAGCCCGAGTGGAGCGCATTTTGACTGTTTTTTTTAAAAACATCATTGTACATTGAAATTTCTGCTTGCGTATGCTTTAGAAGCAAGAATTAAGAGGACTACATTCATTATTTCAGCTGAAAAATGCTTAGTTTATGATTTATAGTCAACATTAATGAAATGTCCCCAACAGCGTTTTCAGCCCGAGTGGAGCACATTTTGACTGTTTTTTTTAAAAACATCATTGTACATTGAAATTTCTGCTTGCGTATGCTTTAGAAGCAAGAATTAAGAGGACTACATTCATTATTTCAGCTGAAAAATGCTTAGTTTTTGATTTGTAGTCAACATTAATGAAATGTCCCCAACAGCGTTTTCAGCCCGAGTGGAGCACATTTTGACTGTTTTTTTAAAAACATCATTGTACATTGAAATTTCTGCTTGCGTATGCTTTAGAAGCAAGAATTAAGAGGACTACATTCATTATTTCAGCTGAAAAATGCTTAGTTTTTGATTTGTAGTCAACATTAATGAAATGTCCCCAACAGCGTTTTCAGCCCGAGTGGAGCACATTTTGACTGTTTTTTTTAAAAACATCATTGTACATTGAAATTTCTGCTTGCGTATGCTTTAGAAGCAAGAATTAAGAGGACTACATTCATTATTTCAGCTGAAAAATGCTTAGTTTATGATTTATAGTCAACATTAAGGAAATGTTCCGAACAAGCGTTTTCAGCCCGAGTGGAGCACATTTTGACCGTTTTTTTAAAAACATCATTGTACATTGAAATTTCTGCTTGCGTATGCTTTAGAAGCAAGAATTAAGAGGACTACATTCATTATTTCAGCTGAAAAATGCTTAGTTTATGATTTATAGTCAACATTAAAGAAATGTCCCCAACAGCGTTTTCAGCCCGAGTGGAGCACATTTTGACTGTTTTTTTTAAAAACATCATTGTACATTGAAATTTCTGCTTGCGTATGCTTTAGAAGCAAGAATTAAGAGGACTACATTCATTATTTCAGCTGAAAAATGCTTAGTTTATGATTTATAGTCAACATTAATGAAATGTTCCAAACAAGCGTTTTCAGCCCGAGTGGAGCACATTTTGACCGTTTTTTTTAAAAACATCATTGTACATTGAAATTTCTGTTTGTGTATGCTTTAGAAGCAAGAATTAAGAGGACTACATTCATTATTTCAGCTGAAAAATGCTTAGTTTATGATTTATAGTCAACATTAATGTAATGTCCCAAACAAGCGTTTTCAGCCCGAGTGGAGCACATTTTGACCGTTTTTTTAAAAACATCATTGTACATTGAAATTTCTGTTTGCGTATGCTTTAGAAGCAAGAATTAAGAGGACTACATTCATTATTTCAGCTGAAAAATGCTTAGTTTATGATTTATAGTCAACATTAATGTAATGTCCCAAACAAGCGTTTTCAGCCCGAGTGGAGCACATTTTGACTGTTTTTTTAAAAACATCATTGTACATTGAAATTTCTGCTTGCGTATGCTTTAGAAGCAAGAATTAAGAGGACTACATTCATTATTTCAGCTGAAAAATGCTTAGTTTATGATTTATAGTCAACATTAATGAAATGTTCCAAACAAGCGTTTTCAGCCCGAGTGGAGCACATTTTGACCGATTTTTTAAAAACATCATTGTACATTGAAATTTCTGTTTGTGTATGCTTTAGAAGCAAGAATTAAGAGGACTACATTCATTATTTAAGCTGAAAAATGCTTAGTTTATGATTTATAGTCAACATTAATGTAATGTCCCAAACAAGCGTTTTCAGCCCGAGTGGAGCACATTTTGACCGTTTTTTTAAAAACATCATTGTACATTGAAATTTCTGTTTGCGTATGCTTTAGAAGCAAGAATTAAGAGGACTACATTCATTATTTCAGCTGAAAAATGCTTAGTTTATGATTTATAGTCAACATTAATGAAATGTCCCCAACAGCGTTTTCAGCCCGAGTGGAGCACATTTTGACCGTTTTTTTAAAAACATCATTGTACATTTAATTTTCTGTTTGTGTATGCTTTAGAAGCAAGAATTAAGAGGACTACATTCATTATTTCAGCTGAAAAATGCTTAGTTTATGATTTATAGTCAACATTAATGAAATGTCCCCAACAGCGTTTTCAGCCCGAGTGGAGCACATTTTGACTGTTTTTTTAAAAACATCATTGTACATTGAAATTTCTGCTTGCGTATGCTTTAGAAGCAAGAATTAAGAGGACTACATTCATTATTTCAGCTGAAAAATGCTTAGTTTATGATTTATAGTCAACATTAATGAAATGTCCCCAACAGCGTTTTCAGCCCGAGTGGAGCACATTTTGACTGTTTTTTTTAAAAACATCAATGTACATTGAAATTTCTGCTTGCGTATGCTTTAGAAGCAAGAATTAAAAGGACTACATTCATTATTTCAGCTGAAAAATGCTTAGTTTATGATTTATAGTCAACATTAATGAAATGTCCCCAACAGCGTTTTCAGCCCGAGTGGAGCACATTTTGACCGTTTTTTTAAAAACATCATTGTACATTGAAATTTCTGCTTGCGTATGCTTTAGAAGCAAGAATTAAGAGGACTACATTCATTATTTCAGCTGAAAAATGCTTAGTTTATGATTTATAGTCAACATTAATGTCATGTCCCAAACAAGCGTTTTCAGCCCGAGTGGAGCACATTTTGACTGTTTTTTTTAAAAACATCATTGTACATTGAAATTTCTGCTTGCGTATGCTTTAGAAGCAAGAATTAAGAGGACTACATTCATTATTTCAGCTGAAAAATGCTTAGTTTATGATTTATAGTCAACATTAAGGAAATGTTCCGAACAAGCGTTTTCAGCCCGAGTGGAGCACATTTTGACCGTTTTTTAAAAAACATCATTGTACATTGAAATTTCTTTTTGCGTATGCTTTAGAAGCAAGAATTAAGAGGACTACATTCATTATTTCAGCTGAAAAATGCTTAGTTTATGATTTATAGTCAACATTAATGAAATGTTCCAAACAAGCGTTTTCAGCCCGAGTGGAGCACATTTTGACCCTTTTTTTAAAAACATCATTGTACATTGAAATTTCTGCTTGCGTATGCTTTAGAAGCAAGAATTAAGAGGACTACATTCATTATTTCAGCTGAAAAATGCTTAGTTTTTGATTTGTAGTCAACATTAATGAAATGTCCCCAACAGCGTTTTCAGCCCGAGTGGAGCGCATTTTGACTGTTTTTTTTAAAAACATCATTGTACATTGAAATTTCTGCTTGCGTATGCTTTAGAAGCAAGAATTAAGAGGACTACATTCATTATTTCAGCTGAAAAATGCTTAGTTTATGATTTATAGTCAACATTAAGGAAATGTTCCGAACAAGCGTTTTCAGCCCGAGTGGAGCACATTTTGACCGTTTTTTAAAAAACATCATTGTACATTGAAATTTCTTTTTGCGTATGCTTTAGAAGCAAGAATTAAGAGGACTACATTCATTATTTCAGCTGAAAAATGCTTAGTTTATGATTTATAGTCAACATTAATGTCATGTCCCAAACAAGCGTTTTCAGCCCGAGTGGAGCACATTTTGACTGTTTTTTTAAAAACATCATTGTACATTGAAATTTCTGCTTGCGTATGCTTTAGAAGCAAGAATTAAGAGGACTACATTCATTATTTCAGCTGAAAAATGCTTAGTTTATGATTTATAGTCAACATTAATGAAATGTTCCAAACAAGCGTTTTCAGCCCGAGTGGAGCACATTTTGACCCTTTTTTTAAAAACATCATTGTACATTGAAATTTCTGCTTGCGTATGCTTTAGAAGCAAGAATTAAGAGGACTACATTCATTATTTCAGCTGAAAAATGCTTAGTTTTTGATTTGTAGTCAACATTAATGAAATGTCCCCAACAGCGTTTTCAGCCCGAGTGGAGCGCATTTTGACTGTTTTTTTTAAAAACATCATTGTACATTGAAATTTCTGCTTGCGTATGCTTTAGAAGCAAGAATTAAGAGGACTACATTCATTATTTCAGCTGAAAAATGCTTAGTTTATGATTTATAGTCAACATTAAGGAAATGTTCCGAACAAGCGTTTTCAGCCCGAGTGGAGCACATTTTGACCGTTTTTTAAAAAACATCATTGTACATTGAAATTTCTTTTTGCGTATGCTTTAGAAGCAAGAATTAAGAGGACTACATTCATTATTTCAGCTGAAAAATGCTTAGTTTATGATTTATAGTCAACATTAATGTCATGTCCCAAACAAGCGTTTTCAGCCCGAGTGGAGCACATTTTGACTGCTTTTTTAAAAACATCATTGTACATTGAAATACTGCTTGCGTATGCTTTAGAAGCAAGAATTAAGAGGACTACATTCATTATTTCAGCTGAAAAATGCTTAGTTTATGATTTATAGTCAACATTAATGAAATGTTCCAAACAAGCGTTTTCAGCCCGAGTGGAGCACATTTTGACCCTTTTTTTAAAAACATCATTGTACATTGAAATTTCTGCTTGCGTATGCTTTAGAAGCAAGAATTAAGAGGACTACATTCATTATTTCAGCTGAAAAATGCTTAGTTTTTGATTTGTAGTCAACATTAATGAAATGTCCCCAACAGCGTTTTCAGCCCGAGTGGAGCGCATTTTGACTGTTTTTTTTAAAAACATCATTGTACATTGAAATTTCTGCTTGCGTATGCTTTAGAAGCAAGAATTAAGAGGACTACATTCATTATTTCAGCTGAAAAATGCTTAGTTTATGATTTATAGTCAACATTAATGAAATGTTCCAAACAAGCGTTTTCAGCCCGAGTGGAGCACATTTTGACCCTTTTTTTAAAAACATCATTGTACATTGAAATTTCTGCTTGCGTATGCTTTAGAAGCAAGAATTAAGAGGACTACATTCATTATTTCAGCTGAAAAATGCTTAGTTTATGATTTATAGTCAACATTAATGTCATGTCCCAAACAAGCGTTTTCAGCCCGAGTGGAGCACATTTTGACTGTTTTTTTAAAAACATCATTGTACATTGAAATTTCTGCTTGCGTATGCTTTAGAAGCAAGAATTAAGAGGACTACATTCATTATTTCAGCTGAAAAATGCTTAGTTTATGATTTATAGTCAACATTAATGAAATGTTCCAAACAAGCGTTTTCAGCCCGAGTGGAGCACATTTTGACCCTTTTTTTAAAAACATCATTGTACATTGAAATTTCTGCTTGCGTATGCTTTAGAAGCAAGAATTAAGAGGACTACATTCATTATTTCAGCTGAAAAATGCTTAGTTTTTGATTTGTAGTCAACATTAATGAAATGTCCCCAACAGCGTTTTCAGCCCGAGTGGAGCGCATTTTGACTGTTTTTTTTAAAAACATCATTGTACATTGAAATTTCTGCTTGCGTATGCTTTAGAAGCAAGAATTAAGAGGACTACATTCATTATTTCAGCTGAAAAATGCTTAGTTTATGATTTATAGTCAACATTAAGGAAATGTTCCGAACAAGCGTTTTCAGCCCGAGTGGAGCACATTTTGACCGTTTTTTAAAAAACATCATTGTACATTGAAATTTCTTTTTGCGTATGCTTTAGAAGCAAGAATTAAGAGGACTACATTCATTATTTCAGCTGAAAAATGCTTAGTTTATGATTTATAGTCAACATTAATGTCATGTCCCAAACAAGCGTTTTCAGCCCGAGTGGAGCACATTTTGACTGTTTTTTTAAAAACATCATTGTACATTGAAAATTCTGCTTGCGTATGCTTTAGAAGCAAGAATTAAGAGGACTACATTCATTATTTCAGCTGAAAAATGCTTAGTTTATGATTTATAGTCAACATTAATGAAATGTTCCAAACAAGCGTTTTCAGCCCGAGTGGAGCACATTTTGACCCTTTTTTTAAAAACATCATTGTACATTGAAATTTCTGCTTGCGTATGCTTTAGAAGCAAGAATTAAGAGGACTACATTCATTATTTCAGCTGAAAAATGCTTAGTTTTTGATTTGTAGTCAACATTAATGAAACGTCCCCAACAGCGTTTTCAGCCCGAGTGGAGCGCATTTTGACTGTTTTTTTTAAAAACATCATTGTACATTGAAATTTCTGCTTGCGTATGCTTTAGAAGCAAGAATTAAGAGGACTACATTCATTATTTCAGCTGAAAAATGCTTAGTTTATGATTTATAGTCAACATTAAGGAAATGTTCCGAACAAGCGTTTTCAGCCCGAGTGGAGCACATTTTGACCGTTTTTTAAAAAACATCATTGTACATTGAAATTTCTTTTTGCGTATGCTTTAGAAGCAAGAATTAAGAGGACTACATTCATTATTTCAGCTGAAAAATGCTTAGTTTATGATTTATAGTCAACATTAATGTCATGTCCCAAACAAGCGTTTTCAGCCCGAGTGGAGCACATTTTGACTGCTTTTTTAAAAACATCATTGTACATTGAAATTTCTGCTTGCGTATGCTTTAGAAGCAAGAATTAAGAGGACTACATTCATTATTTCAGCTGAAAAATGCTTAGTTTATGATTTATAGTCAACATTAATGAAATGTTCCAAACAAGCGTTTTCAGCCCGAGTGGAGCACATTTTGACTGTTTTTTTAAAAACATCATTGTACATTGAAATTTCTGCTTGCGTATGCTTTAGAAGCAAGAATTAAGAGGACTACATTCATTATTTCAGCTGAAAAATGCTTAGTTTTTGATTTATAGTCAACATTAATGAAATGTCCCCAACAGCGTTTTCAGCCCGAGTGGAGCACATTTTGACTGTTTTTTTTAAAAACATCATTGTACATTGAAATTTCTGCTTGCGTATGCTTTAGAAGCAAGAATTAAAAGGACTACATTCATTATTTCAGCTGAAAAATGCTTAGTTTATGATTTATAGTCAACATTAATGAAATGTCCCCAACAGCGTTTTCAGCCCGAGTGGAGCACATTTTGACTGTTTTTTTAAAAACATCATTGTACATTGAAATTTCTGCTTGCGTATGCTTTAGAAGCAAGAATTAAGAGGACTACATTCATTATTTCAGCTGAAAAATGCTTAGTTTATGATTTATAGTCAACATTAATGAAATGTTCCAAACAAGCGTTTTCAGCCCGAGTGGAGCACATTTTGACCCTTTTTTTAAAAACATCATTGTACATTGAAATTTCTGCTTGCGTATGCTTTAGAAGCAAGAATTAAGAGGACTACATTCATTATTTCAGCTGAAAAATGCTTAGTTTATGATTTATAGTCAACATTAATGTCATGTCCCAAACAAGCGTTTTCAGCCCGAGTGGAGCACATTTTGACTGTTTTTTTAAAAACATCATTGTACATTGAAATTTCTGCTTGCGTATGCTTTAGAAGCAAGAATTAAGAGGACTACATTCATTATTTCAGCTGAAAAATGCTTAGTTTATGATTTATAGTCAACATTAATGAAATGTTCCAAACAAGCGTTTTCAGCCCGAGTGGAGCACATTTTGACCCTTTTTTTAAAAACATCATTGTACATTGAAATTTCTGCTTGCGTATGCTTTAGAAGCAAGAATTAAGAGGACTACATTCATTATTTCAGCTGAAAAATGCTTAGTTTTTGATTTGTAGTCAACATTAATGAAAAGTCCCCAACAGCGTTTTCAGCCCGAGTGGAGCGCATTTTGACTGTTTTTTTTAAAAACATCATTGTACATTGAAATTTCTGCTTGCGTATGCTTTAGAAGCAAGAATTAAGAGGACTACATTCATTATTTCAGCTGAAAAATGCTTAGTTTATGATTTATAGTCAACATTAAGGAAATGTTCCGAACAAGCGTTTTCAGCCCGAGTGGAGCACATTTTGACCGTTTTTTAAAAAACATCATTGTACATTGAAATTTCTGTTTGCGTATGCTTTAGAAGCAAGAATTAAGAGGACTACATTCATTATTTCAGCTGAAAAATGCTTAGTTTATGATTTATAGTCAACATTAATGTAATGTCCCAAACAAGCGTTTTCAGCCCGAGTGGAGCACATTTTGACTGTTTTTTTAAAAACATCATTGTACATTGAAATTTCTGCTTGCGTATGCTTTAGAAGCAAGAATTAAGAGGACTACATTCATTATTTCAGCTGAAAATTGCTTAGTTTATGATTTATAGTCAACATTAATGTCATGTCCCAAACAAGCGTTTTCAGCCCGAGTGGAGCACATTTTGACTGTTTTTTTAAAAACATCATTGTACATTGAAATTTCTGCTTGCGTATGCTTTAGAAGCAAGAATTAAGAGGACTACATTCATTATTTCAGCTGAAAAATGCTTAGTTTATGATTTATAGTCAACATTAATGAAATGTTCCAAACAAGCGTTTTCAGCCCGAGTGGAGCACATTTTGACCCTTTTTTTAAAAACATCATTGTACATTGAAATTTCTGCTTGCGTATGCTTTAGAAGCAAGAATTAAGAGGACTACATTCATTATTTCAGCTGAAAAATGCTTAGTTTTTGATTTGTAGTCAACATTAATGAAATGTCCCCAACAGCGTTTTCAGCCCGAGTGGAGCGCATTTTGACTGTTTTTTTTAAAAACATCATTGTACATTGAAATTTCTGCTTGCGTATGCTTTAGAAGCAAGAATTAAGAGGACTACATTCATTATTTCAGCTGAAAAATGCTTAGTTTATGATTTATAGTCAACATTAAGGAAATGTTCCGAACAAGCGTTTTCAGCCCGAGTGGAGCACATTTTGACCGTTTTTTAAAAAACATCATTGTACATTGAAATTTCTGTTTGCGTATGCTTTAGAAGCAAGAATTAAGAGGACTACATTCATTATTTCAGCTGAAAAATGCTTAGTTTATGATTTATAGTCAACATTAATGTAATGTCCCAAACAAGCGTTTTCAGCCCGAGTGGAGCACATTTTGACTGTTTTTTTAAAAACATCATTGTACATTGAAATTTCTGCTTGCGTATGCTTTAGAAGCAAGAATTAAGAGGACTACATTCATTATTTCAGCTGAAAAATGCTTAGTTTATGATTTATAGTCAACATTAATGAAATGTCCCCAACAGCGTTTTCAGCCCGAGTGGAGCACATTTTGACTGTTTTTTTAAAAACATCATTGTACATTGAAAATTCTGCTTGCGAATGCTTTAGAAGCAAGAATTAAGAGGACTACATTCATTATTTCAGCTGAAAAATGCTTAGTTTTTGATTTGTAGTCAACATTAATGAAATGTCCCCAACAGCGTTTTCAGCCCGAGTGGAGCACATTTTGACTGTTTTTTTTAAAAACATCATTGTACATTGAAATTTCTGCTTGCGTATGCTTTAGAAGCAAGAATTAAGAGGACTACTTTCATTATTTCAGCTGAAAAATGCTTAGTTTTTGATTTGTAGTCAACATTAATGAAATGTCCCCAACAGCGTTTTCAGCCCGAGTGGAGCGCATTTTGACTGTTTTTTTTAAAAACATCATTGTACATTGAAATTTCTGCTTGCGTATGCTTTAGAAGCAAGAATTAAGAGGACTACATTCATTATTTCAGCTGAAAAATGCTTAGTTTATGATTTATAGTCAACATTAAGGAAATGTTCCGAACAAGCGTTTTCAGCCCGAGTGGAGCACATTTTGACCGTTTTTTAAAAAACATCATTGTACATTGAAATTTCTTTTTGCGTATGCTTTAGAAGCAAGAATTAAGAGGACTACATTCATTATTTCAGCTGAAAAATGCTTAGTTTATGATTTATAGTCAACATTAATGTCATGTCCCAAACAAGCGTTTTCAGCCCGAGTGGAGCACATTTTGACCCTTTTTTTAAAAACATCATTGTACATTGAAATTTCTGCTTGCGTATGCTTTAGAAGCAAGAATTAAGAGGACTACATTCATTATTTCAGCTGAAAAATGCTTAGTTTATGATTTATAGTCAACATTAATGTAATGTCCCAAACAAGCGTTTTCAGCCCGAGTGGAGCACATTTTGACCGTTTTTTTAAAAACATCATTGTACATTGAAATTTCTGTTTGCGTATGCTTTAGAAGCAAGAATTAAGAGGACTACATTCATTATTTCAGCTGAAAAATGCTTAGTTTATGATTTATAGTCAACATTAATGAAATGTCCCCAACAGCGTTTTCAGCCCGAGTGGAGCACATTTTGACCGTTTTTTTAAAAACATCATTGTACATTGAATTTTCTGTTTGTGTATGCTTTAGAAGCAAGAATTAAGAGGACTACATTCATTATTTCAGCTGAAAAATGCTTAGTTTATGATTTATAGTCAACATTAATGAAATGTCCCCAACAGCGTTTTCAGCCTGAGTGGAGCACATTTTGACTGTTTTTTTAAAAACATCATTGTACATTGAAATTTCTGCTTGCGTATGCTTTAGAAGCAAGAATTAAGAGGACTACATTCATTATTTCAGCTGAAAAATGCTTAGTTTATGATTTATAGTCAACATTAATGAAATGTTCCAAACAAGCGTTTTCAGCCCGAGTGGAGCACATTTTGACCCTTTTTTTAAAAACATCATTGTACATTGAAATTTCTGCTTGCGTATGCTTTAGAAGCAAGAATTAAGAGGACTACATTCATTATTTCAGCTGAAAAATGCTTAGTTTATGATTTATAGTCAACATTAATGTCATGTCCCAAACAAGCGTTTTCAGCCCGAGTGGAGCACATTTTGACTGTTTTTTTAAAAACATCATTGTACATTGAAATTTCTGCTTGCGTATGCTTTAGAAGCAAGAATTAAGAGGACTACATTCATTATTTCAGCTGAAAAATGCTTAGTTTATGATTTATAGTCAACATTAATGAAATGTTCCAAACAAGCGTTTTCAGCCCGAGTGGAGCACATTTTGACCCTTTTTTTAAAAACATCATTGTACATTGAAATTTCTGCTTGCGTATGCTTTAGAAGCAAGAATTAAGAGGACTACATTCATTATTTCAGCTGAAAAATGCTTAGTTTTTGATTTGTAGTCAACATTAATGAAATGTCCCCAACAGCGTTTTCAGCCCGAGTGGAGCGCATTTTGACTGTTTTTTTTAAAAACATCATTGTACATTGAAATTTCTGCTTGCGTATGCTTTAGAAGCAAGAATTAAGAGGACTACATTCATTATTTCAGCTGAAAAATGCTTAGTTTATGATTTATAGTCAACATTAAGGAAATGATCCGAACAAGCGTTTTCAGCCCGAGTGGAGCACATTTTGACCGTTTTTTAAAAAACATCATTGTACATTGAAATTTCTGCTTGCGTATGCTTTAGAAGCAAGAATTAAGAGGACTACATTCATTATTTCAGCTGAAAAATGCTTAGTTTATGATTTATAGTCAACATTAATGAAATGTTCCAAACAAGCGTTTTCAGCCCGAGTGGAGCACATTTTGACCCTTTTTTTAAAAACATCATTGTACATTGAAATTTCTGCTTGCGTATGCTTTAGAAGCAAGAATTAAGAGGACTACATTCATTATTTCAGCTGAAAAATGCTTAGTTTATGATTTATAGTCAACATTAATGTCATGTCCCAAACAAGCGTTTTCAGCCCGAGTGGAGCACATTTTGACCCTTTTTTTAAAAACATCATTGTACATTGAAATTTCTGCTTGCGTATG
Source organism: Hippichthys cyanospilos (assembly GCF_059441005.1). NCBI lineage: Eukaryota > Metazoa > Chordata > Actinopteri > Syngnathiformes > Syngnathidae > Hippichthys > Hippichthys cyanospilos. The sequence continues at coordinate 148,467 of NW_028283392.1, read as the reverse complement.
CTTTAGAAGCAAGAATTAAGAGGACTACATTCATTATTTCAGCTGAAAAATGCTTAGTTTATGATTTATAGTCAACATTAATGTAATGTCCCAAACAAGCGTTTTCAGCCCGAGTGGAGCACATTTTGACCGTTTTTTTAAAAACATCATTGTACATTGAAATTTCTGTTTGCGTATGCTTTAGAAGCAAGAATTAAGAGGACTACATTCATTATTTCAGCTGAAAAATGCTTAGTTTATGATTTATAGTCAACATTAATGAAATGTCCCCAACAGCGTTTTCAGCCCGAGTGGAGCACATTTTGACCCTTTTTTTAAAAACATCATTGTACATTGAATTTTCTGTTTGTGTATGCTTTAGAAGCAAGAATTAAGAGGACTACATTCATTATTTCAGCTGAAAAATGCTTAGTTTATGATTTATAGTCAACATTAATGAAATGTCCCCAACAGCGTTTTCAGCCCGAGTGGAGCACATTTTGACTGTTTTTTTAAAAACATCATTGTACATTGAAATTTCTGCTTGCGTATGCTTTAGAAGCAAGAATTAAGAGGACTACATTCATTATTTCAGCTGAAAAATGCTTAGTTTATGATTTATAGTCAACATTAATGAAATGTTCCAAACAAGCGTTTTCAGCCCGAGTGGAGCACATTTTGACCCTTTTTTTAAAAACATCATTGTACATTGAAATTTCTGCTTGCGTATGCTTTAGAAGCAAGAATTAAGAGGACTACATTCATTATTTCAGCTGAAAAATGCTTAGTTTATGATTTATAGTCAACATTAATGTCATGTCCCAAACAAGCGTTTTCAGCCCGAGTGGAGCACATTTTGACTGTTTTTTTAAAAACATCATTGTACATTGAAATTTCTGCTTGCGTATGCTTTAGAAGCAAGAATTAAGAGGACTACATTCATTATTTCAGCTGAAAAATGCTTAGTTTATGATTTATAGTCAACATTATAGTCAACATTAACATCATTGTACATTGAAATTTCTGCTTGCGTATGCTTTAGAAGCAAGAATTAAGAGGACTACATTCATTATTTCAGCTGAAAAATGCTTAGTTTTTGATTTGTAGTCAACATTAATGAAACGTCCCCAACAGCGTTTTCAGCCCGAGTGGAGCGCATTTTGACTGTTTTTTTTAAAAACATCATTGTACATTGAAATTTCTGCTTGCGTATGCTTTAGAAGCAAGAATTAAGAGGACTACATTCATTATTTCAGCTGAAAAATGCTTAGTTTATGATTTATAGTCAACATTAAGGAAATGTTCCGAACAAGCGTTTTCAGCCCGAGTGGAGCACATTTTGACCGTTTTTTAAAAAACATCATTGTACATTGAAATTTCTTTTTGCGTATGCTTTAGAAGCAAGAATTAAGAGGACTACATTCATTATTTCAGCTGAAAAATGCTTAGTTTATGATTTATAGTCAACATTAATGTCATGTCCCAAACAAGCGTTTTCAGCCCGAGTGGAGCACATTTTGACTGCTTTTTTAAAAACATCATTGTACATTGAAATTTCTGCTTGCGTATGCTTTAGAAGCAAGAATTAAGAGGACTACATTCATTATTTCAGCTGAAAAATGCTTAGTTTATGATTTATAGTCAACATTAATGAAATGTTCCAAACAAGCGTTTTCAGCCCGAGTGGAGCACATTTTGACTGTTTTTTTAAAAACATCATTGTACATTGAAATTTCTGCTTGCGTATGCTTTAGAAGCAAGAATTAAGAGGACTACATTCATTATTTCAGCTGAAAAATGCTTAGTTTTTGATTTATAGTCAACATTAATGAAATGTCCCCAACAGCGTTTTCAGCCCGAGTGGAGCACATTTTGACTGTTTTTTTTAAAAACATCATTGTACATTGAAATTTCTGCTTGCGTATGCTTTAGAAGCAAGAATTAAAAGGACTACATTCATTATTTCAGCTGAAAAATGCTTAGTTTATGATTTATAGTCAACATTAATGAAATGTCCCCAACAGCGTTTTCAGCCCGAGTGGAGCACATTTTGACTGTTTTTTTAAAAACATCATTGTACATTGAAATTTCTGCTTGCGTATGCTTTAGAAGCAAGAATTAAGAGGACTACATTCATTATTTCAGCTGAAAAATGCTTAGTTTATGATTTATAGTCAACATTAATGAAATGTTCCAAACAAGCGTTTTCAGCCCGAGTGGAGCACATTTTGACCCTTTTTTTAAAAACATCATTGTACATTGAAATTTCTGCTTGCGTATGCTTTAGAAGCAAGAATTAAGAGGACTACATTCATTATTTCAGCTGAAAAATGCTTAGTTTATGATTTATAGTCAACATTAATGTCATGTCCCAAACAAGCGTTTTCAGCCCGAGTGGAGCACATTTTGACTGTTTTTTTAAAAACATCATTGTACATTGAAATTTCTGCTTGCGTATGCTTTAGAAGCAAGAATTAAGAGGACTACATTCATTATTTCAGCTGAAAAATGCTTAGTTTATGATTTATAGTCAACATTAATGAAATGTTCCAAACAAGCGTTTTCAGCCCGAGTGGAGCACATTTTGACCCTTTTTTTAAAAACATCATTGTACATTGAAATTTCTGCTTGCGTATGCTTTAGAAGCAAGAATTAAGAGGACTACATTCATTATTTCAGCTGAAAAATGCTTAGTTTTTGATTTGTAGTCAACATTAATGAAAAGTCCCCAACAGCGTTTTCAGCCCGAGTGGAGCGCATTTTGACTGTTTTTTTTAAAAACATCATTGTACATTGAAATTTCTGCTTGCGTATGCTTTAGAAGCAAGAATTAAGAGGACTACATTCATTATTTCAGCTGAAAAATGCTTAGTTTATGATTTATAGTCAACATTAAGGAAATGTTCCGAACAAGCGTTTTCAGCCCGAGTGGAGCACATTTTGACCGTTTTTTAAAAAACATCATTGTACATTGAAATTTCTGTTTGCGTATGCTTTAGAAGCAAGAATTAAGAGGACTACATTCATTATTTCAGCTGAAAAATGCTTAGTTTATGATTTATAGTCAACATTAATGTAATGTCCCAAACAAGCGTTTTCAGCCCGAGTGGAGCACATTTTGACTGTTTTTTTAAAAACATCATTGTACATTGAAATTTCTGCTTGCGTATGCTTTAGAAGCAAGAATTAAGAGGACTACATTCATTATTTCAGCTGAAAATTGCTTAGTTTATGATTTATAGTCAACATTAATGTCATGTCCCAAACAAGCGTTTTCAGCCCGAGTGGAGCACATTTTGACTGTTTTTTTAAAAACATCATTGTACATTGAAATTTCTGCTTGCGTATGCTTTAGAAGCAAGAATTAAGAGGACTACATTCATTATTTCAGCTGAAAAATGCTTAGTTTATGATTTATAGTCAACATTAATGAAATGTTCCAAACAAGCGTTTTCAGCCCGAGTGGAGCACATTTTGACCCTTTTTTTAAAAACATCATTGTACATTGAAATTTCTGCTTGCGTATGCTTTAGAAGCAAGAATTAAGAGGACTACATTCATTATTTCAGCTGAAAAATGCTTAGTTTTTGATTTGTAGTCAACATTAATGAAATGTCCCCAACAGCGTTTTCAGCCCGAGTGGAGCGCATTTTGACTGTTTTTTTTAAAAACATCATTGTACATTGAAATTTCTGCTTGCGTATGCTTTAGAAGCAAGAATTAAGAGGACTACATTCATTATTTCAGCTGAAAAATGCTTAGTTTATGATTTATAGTCAACATTAAGGAAATGTTCCGAACAAGCGTTTTCAGCCCGAGTGGAGCACATTTTGACCGTTTTTTAAAAAACATCATTGTACATTGAAATTTCTGTTTGCGTATGCTTTAGAAGCAAGAATTAAGAGGACTACATTCATTATTTCAGCTGAAAAATGCTTAGTTTATGATTTATAGTCAACATTAATGTAATGTCCCAAACAAGCGTTTTCAGCCCGAGTGGAGCACATTTTGACTGTTTTTTTAAAAACATCATTGTACATTGAAATTTCTGCTTGCGTATGCTTTAGAAGCAAGAATTAAGAGGACTACATTCATTATTTCAGCTGAAAAATGCTTAGTTTATGATTTATAGTCAACATTAATGAAATGTCCCCAACAGCGTTTTCAGCCCGAGTGGAGCACATTTTGACTGTTTTTTTAAAAACATCATTGTACATTGAAAATTCTGCTTGCGAATGCTTTAGAAGCAAGAATTAAGAGGACTACATTCATTATTTCAGCTGAAAAATGCTTAGTTTTTGATTTGTAGTCAACATTAATGAAATGTCCCCAACAGCGTTTTCAGCCCGAGTGGAGCACATTTTGACTGTTTTTTTTAAAAACATCATTGTACATTGAAATTTCTGCTTGCGTATGCTTTAGAAGCAAGAATTAAGAGGACTACTTTCATTATTTCAGCTGAAAAATGCTTAGTTTTTGATTTGTAGTCAACATTAATGAAATGTCCCCAACAGCGTTTTCAGCCCGAGTGGAGCGCATTTTGACTGTTTTTTTTAAAAACATCATTGTACATTGAAATTTCTGCTTGCGTATGCTTTAGAAGCAAGAATTAAGAGGACTACATTCATTATTTCAGCTGAAAAATGCTTAGTTTATGATTTATAGTCAACATTAAGGAAATGTTCCGAACAAGCGTTTTCAGCCCGAGTGGAGCACATTTTGACCGTTTTTTAAAAAACATCATTGTACATTGAAATTTCTTTTTGCGTATGCTTTAGAAGCAAGAATTAAGAGGACTACATTCATTATTTCAGCTGAAAAATGCTTAGTTTATGATTTATAGTCAACATTAATGTCATGTCCCAAACAAGCGTTTTCAGCCCGAGTGGAGCACATTTTGACCCTTTTTTTAAAAACATCATTGTACATTGAAATTTCTGCTTGCGTATGCTTTAGAAGCAAGAATTAAGAGGACTACATTCATTATTTCAGCTGAAAAATGCTTAGTTTATGATTTATAGTCAACATTAATGTAATGTCCCAAACAAGCGTTTTCAGCCCGAGTGGAGCACATTTTGACCGTTTTTTTAAAAACATCATTGTACATTGAAATTTCTGTTTGCGTATGCTTTAGAAGCAAGAATTAAGAGGACTACATTCATTATTTCAGCTGAAAAATGCTTAGTTTATGATTTATAGTCAACATTAATGAAATGTCCCCAACAGCGTTTTCAGCCCGAGTGGAGCACATTTTGACCGTTTTTTTAAAAACATCATTGTACATTGAATTTTCTGTTTGTGTATGCTTTAGAAGCAAGAATTAAGAGGACTACATTCATTATTTCAGCTGAAAAATGCTTAGTTTATGATTTATAGTCAACATTAATGAAATGTCCCCAACAGCGTTTTCAGCCTGAGTGGAGCACATTTTGACTGTTTTTTTAAAAACATCATTGTACATTGAAATTTCTGCTTGCGTATGCTTTAGAAGCAAGAATTAAGAGGACTACATTCATTATTTCAGCTGAAAAATGCTTAGTTTATGATTTATAGTCAACATTAATGAAATGTTCCAAACAAGCGTTTTCAGCCCGAGTGGAGCACATTTTGACCCTTTTTTTAAAAACATCATTGTACATTGAAATTTCTGCTTGCGTATGCTTTAGAAGCAAGAATTAAGAGGACTACATTCATTATTTCAGCTGAAAAATGCTTAGTTTATGATTTATAGTCAACATTAATGTCATGTCCCAAACAAGCGTTTTCAGCCCGAGTGGAGCACATTTTGACTGTTTTTTTAAAAACATCATTGTACATTGAAATTTCTGCTTGCGTATGCTTTAGAAGCAAGAATTAAGAGGACTACATTCATTATTTCAGCTGAAAAATGCTTAGTTTATGATTTATAGTCAACATTAATGAAATGTTCCAAACAAGCGTTTTCAGCCCGAGTGGAGCACATTTTGACCCTTTTTTTAAAAACATCATTGTACATTGAAATTTCTGCTTGCGTATGCTTTAGAAGCAAGAATTAAGAGGACTACATTCATTATTTCAGCTGAAAAATGCTTAGTTTTTGATTTGTAGTCAACATTAATGAAATGTCCCCAACAGCGTTTTCAGCCCGAGTGGAGCGCATTTTGACTGTTTTTTTTAAAAACATCATTGTACATTGAAATTTCTGCTTGCGTATGCTTTAGAAGCAAGAATTAAGAGGACTACATTCATTATTTCAGCTGAAAAATGCTTAGTTTATGATTTATAGTCAACATTAAGGAAATGATCCGAACAAGCGTTTTCAGCCCGAGTGGAGCACATTTTGACCGTTTTTTAAAAAACATCATTGTACATTGAAATTTCTGCTTGCGTATGCTTTAGAAGCAAGAATTAAGAGGACTACATTCATTATTTCAGCTGAAAAATGCTTAGTTTATGATTTATAGTCAACATTAATGAAATGTTCCAAACAAGCGTTTTCAGCCCGAGTGGAGCACATTTTGACCCTTTTTTTAAAAACATCATTGTACATTGAAATTTCTGCTTGCGTATGCTTTAGAAGCAAGAATTAAGAGGACTACATTCATTATTTCAGCTGAAAAATGCTTAGTTTATGATTTATAGTCAACATTAATGTCATGTCCCAAACAAGCGTTTTCAGCCCGAGTGGAGCACATTTTGACCCTTTTTTTAAAAACATCATTGTACATTGAAATTTCTGCTTGCGTATGCTTTAGAAGCAAGAATTAAGAGGACTACATTCATTATTTCAGCTGAAAAATGCTTAGTTTATGATTTATAGTCAACATTAATGTAATGTCCCAAACAAGCGTTTTCAGCCCGAGTGGAGCACATTTTGACCGTTTTTTTAAAAACATCATTGTACATTGAAATTTCTGTTTGCGTATGCTTTAGAAGCAAGAATTAAGAGGACTACATTCATTATTTCAGCTGAAAAATGCTTAGTTTTTGATTTGTAGTCAACATTAATGAAATGTCCCCAACAGCGTTTTCAGCCCGAGTGGAGCGCATTTTGACTGTTTTTTTTAAAAACATCATTGTACATTGAAATTTCTGCTTGCGTATGCTTTAGAAGCAAGAATTAAGAGGACTACATTCATTATTTCAGCTGAAAAATGCTTAGTTTATGATTTATAGTCAACATTAATGTAATGTCCCAAACAAGCGTTTTCAGCCCGAGTGGAGCACATTTTGACTGTTTTTTTAAAAACATCATTGTACATTGAAATTTCTGCTTGCGTATGCTTTAGAAGCAAGAATTAAGAGGACTACATTCATTATTTCAGCTGAAAAATGCTTAGTTTATGATTTATAGTCAACATTAATGAAATGTCCCCAACAGCGTTTTCAGCCCGAGTGGAGCACATTTTGACTGTTTTTTTAAAAACATCATTGTACATTGAAATTTCTGCTTGCGTATGCTTTAGAAGCAAGAATTAAGAGGACTACATTCATTATTTCAGCTGAAAAATGCTTAGTTTTTGATTTGTAGTCAACATTATATGAAATGTCCCCAACAGCGTTTTCAGCCCGAGTGGAGCACATTTTGACTGTTTTTTTTAAAAACATCATTGTACATTGAAATTTCTGCTTGCGTATGCTTTAGAAGCAAGAATTAAGAGGACTACATTCATTATTTCAGCTGAAAAATGCTTAGTTTATGATTTATAGTCAACATTAAGGAAATGTTCCGAACAAGCGTTTTCAGCCCGAGTGGAGCACATTTTGACCGTTTTTTTAAAAACATCATTGTACATTGAAATTTCTGCTTGCGTATGCTTTAGAAGCAAGAATTAAGAGGACTACATTCATTATTTCAGCTGAAAAATGCTTAGTTTATGATTAATAGTCAACATTAATGAAATGTCCCCAACAGCGTTTTCAGCCCGAGTGGAGCACATTTTGACTGTTTTTTTTAAAAACATCATTGTACATTGAAATTTCTGCTTGCGTATGCTTTAGAAGCAAGAATTAAGAGGACTACATTCATTATTTCAGCTGAAAAATGCTTAGTTTATGATTTATAGTCAACATTAATGAAATGTTCCAAACAAGCGTTTTCAGCCCGAGTGGAGCACATTTTGACCGTTTTTTTAAAAACATCATTGTACATTGAAATTTCTGCTTGCATATGCTTTAGAAGCAAGAATTTAGAGGACTACATTCATTATCTCAGCTGAAAAATGCTTAGTTTATGATTTATAGTCAACATTAATGTCATGTCCCAAACAAGCGTTTTCAGCCCGAGTGGAGCACATTTTGACTGTTTTTTTAAAAACATCATTGTACATTAAAATTTCTGCTTGCGTATGCTTTAGAAGCAAGAATTAAGAGGACTACATTCATTATTTCAGCTGAAAAATGCTTAGTTTATGATTTATAGTCAACATTAATGAAATGTTCCAAACAAGCGTTTTCAGCCCGAGTGGAGCACATTTTGACCCTTTTTTTAAAAACATCATTGTACATTGAAATTTCTGCTTGCGTATGCTTTAGAAGCAAGAATTAAGAGGACTACATTCATTATTTCAGCTGAAAAATGCTTAGTTTATGATTTATAGTTAACATTAATGTCATGTCCCAAACAAGCGTTTTCAGCCCGAGTGGAGCACATTTTGACTGTTTTTTTAAAAACATCATTGTACATTGAAATTTCTGCTTGCGTATGCTTTAGAAGCGAGAATTAAGAGGACTACATTCATTATTTCAGCTGAAAAATGCTTAGTTTATGATTTATAGTCAACATTAATGAAATGTTCCAAACAAGCGTTTTCAGCCCGAGTGGAGCACATTTTGACCCTTTTTTTAAAAACATCATTGTACATTGAAATTTCTGCTTGCGTATGCTTTAGAAGCAAGAATTAAGAGGACTACATTCATTATTTCAGCTGAAAAATGCTTAGTTTATGATTTATAGTCAACATTAATGTAATGTCCCAAACAAGCGTTTTCAGCCCGAGTGGAGCACATTTTGACTGTTTTTTTAAAAACATCATTGTACATTGAAATTTCTGCTTGCGTATGCTTTAGAAGCAAGAATTAAGAGGACTACATTCATTATTTCAGCTGAAAAATGCTTAGTTTATGATTTATAGTCAACATTAATGAAATGTCCCCAACAGCGTTTTCAGCCCGAGTGGAGCACATTTTGACTGTTTTTCTAAAAACATCATTGTACATTGAAATTTCTGCTTGCGTATGCTTTAGAAGCAAGAATTAAGAGGACTACATTCATTATTTCAGCTGAAAAATGCTTAGTTTTTGAATTGTAGTCAACATTAATGAAATGTCCCCAACAGCGTTTTCAGCCCGAGTGGAGCGCATTTTGACTGTTTTTTTTAAAAACATCATTGTACATTGAAATTTCTGCTTGCGTATGCTTTAGAAGCAAGAATTAAGAGGACTACATTCATTATTTCAGTTGAAAAATGCTTAGTTTATGATTTATAGTCAACATTAATGTAATGTCCCAAACAAGCGTTTTCAGCCCGAGTGGAGCACATTTTGACCGTTTTTTTAAAAACATCATTGTACATTGAAATTTCTGTTTGCGTATGCTTTAGAAGCAAGAATTAAGAGGACTACATTCATTATTTCAGCTGAAAAATGCTTAGTTTATGATTTATAGTCAACATTAATGAAATGTTCCAAACAAGCGTTTTCAGCCCGAGTGGAGCACATTTTGACCCTTTTTTTAAAAACATCATTGTACATTGAAATTTCTGTTTGTGTATGCTTTAGAAGCAAGAATTAAGAGGACTACATTCATTATTTCAGCTGAAAAATGCTTAGTTTATGATTTATAGTCAACATTAATGTAATGTCCCAAACAAGCGTTTTCAGCCCGAGTGGAGCACATTTTGACCGTTTTTTTAAAAACATCATTGTACATTGAAATTTCTGTTTGCGTATGCTTTAGAAGCAAGAATTAAGAGGACTACATTCATTATTTCAGCTGAAAAATGCTTAGTTTATGATTTATAGTCAACATTAATGAAATGTCCCCAACAGCGTTTTCAGCCCGAGTGGAGCACATTTTGACTGTTTTTTTTAAAAACATCATTGTACATTGAAATTTCTGCTTGCGTATGCTTTAGAAGCAAGAATTAAGAGGACTACATTCATTATTTCAGCTGAAAAATGCTTAGTTTATGATTTATAGTCAACATTAATGTAATGTCCCAAACAAGCGTTTTCAGCCCGAGTGGAGCACATTTTGACTGTTTTTTTAAAAACATCATTGTACATTGAAATTTCTGCTTGCGTATGCTTTAGAAGCAAGAATTAAGAGGACTACATTCATTATTTCAGCTGAAAAATGCTTAGTTTATGATTTATAGTCAACATTAATGTCATGTCCCAAACAAGCGTTTTCAGCCCGAGTGGAGCACATTTTGACCCTTTTTTTAAAAACATCATTGTACATTGAAATTTCTGCTTGCGTATGCTTTAGAAGCAAGAATTAAGAGGACTACATTCATTATTTCAGCTGAAAAATGCTTAGTTTATGATTTATAGTCAACATTAATGAAATGTTCCAAACAAGCGTTTTCAGCCCGAGTGGAGCACATTTTGACCCTTTTTTTAAAAACATCATTGTACATTGAAATTTCTGCTTGCGTATGCTTTAGAAGCAAGAATTAAGAGGACTACATTCATTATTTCAGCTGAAAAATGCTTAGTTTATGATTTATAGTTAACATTAATGTCATGTCCCAAACAAGCGTTTTCAGCCCGAGTGGAGCACATTTTGACTGTTTTTTTAAAAACATCATTGTACATTGAAATTTCTGCTTGCGTATGCTTTAGAAGCAAGAATTAAGAGGACTACATTCATTATTTCAGCTGAAAAATGCTTAGTTTATGATTTATAGTCAACATTAATGAAATGTTCCAAACAAGCGTTTTCAGCCCGAGTGGAGCACATTTTGACCCTTTTTTTAAAAACATCATTGTACATTGAAATTTCTGCTTGCGTATGCTTTAGAAGCAAGAATTAAGAGGACTACATTCATTATTTCAGCTGAAAAATGCTTAGTTTATGATTTATAGTTAACATTAATGTCATGTCCCAAACAAGCGTTTTCAGCCCGAGTGGAGCACATTTTGACTGTTTTTTTAAAAACATCATTGTACATTGAAATTTCTGCTTGCGTATGCTTTAGAAGCGAGAATTAAGAGGACTACATTCATTATTTCAGCTGAAAAATGCTTAGTTTATGATTTATAGTCAACATTAATGAAATGTTCCAAACAAGCGTTTTCAGCCCGAGTGGAGCACATTTTGACCCTTTTTTTAAAAACATCATTGTACATTGAAATTTCTGCTTGCGTATGCTTTAGAAGCAAGAATTAAGAGGACTACATTCATTATTTCAGCTGAAAAATGCTTAGTTTATGATTTATAGTCAACATTAATGTAATGTCCCAAACAAGCGTTTTCAGCCCGAGTGGAGCACATTTTGACTGTTTTTTTAAAAACATCATTGTACATTGAAATTTCTGCTTGCGTATGCTTTAGAAGCAAGAATTAAGAGGACTACATTCATTATTTCAGCTGAAAAATGCTTAGTTTATGATTTATAGTCAACATTAATGAAATGTCCCCAACAGCGTTTTCAGCCCGAGTGGAGCACATTTTGACTGTTTTTCTAAAAACATCATTGTACATTGAAATTTCTGCTTGCGTATGCTTTAGAAGCAAGAATTAAGAGGACTACATTCATTATTTCAGCTGAAAAATGCTTAGTTTTTGAATTGTAGTCAACATTAATGAAATGTCCCCAACAGCGTTTTCAGCCCGAGTGGAGCGCATTTTGACTGTTTTTTTTAAAAACATCATTGTACATTGAAATTTCTGCTTGCGTATGCTTTAGAAGCAAGAATTAAGAGGACTACATTCATTATTTCAGCTGAAAAATGCTTAGTTTATGATTTATAGTCAACATTAATGTAATGTCCCAAACAAGCGTTTTCAGCCCGAGTGGAGCACATTTTGACCGTTTTTTTAAAAACATCATTGTACATTGAAATTTCTGTTTGCGTATGCTTTAGAAGCAAGAATTAAGAGGACTACATTCATTATTTCAGCTGAAAAATGCTTAGTTTATGATTTATAGTCAACATTAATGAAATGTTCCAAACAAGCGTTTTCAGCCCGAGTGGAGCACATTTTGACCCTTTTTTTAAAAACATCATTGTACATTGAAATTTCTGTTTGTGTATGCTTTAGAAGCAAGAATTAAGAGGACTACATTCATTATTTCAGCTGAAAAATGCTTAGTTTATGATTTATAGTCAACATTAATGTAATGTCCCAAACAAGCGTTTTCAGCCCGAGTGGAGCACATTTTGACCGTTTTTTTAAAAACATCATTGTACATTGAAATTTCTGTTTGCGTATGCTTTAGAAGCAAGAATTAAGAGGACTACATTCATTATTTCAGCTGAAAAATGCTTAGTTTATGATTTATAGTCAACATTAATGAAATGTCCCCAACAGCGTTTTCAGCCCGAGTGGAGCACATTTTGACTGTTTTTTTTAAAAACATCATTGTACATTGAAATTTCTGCTTGCGTATGCTTTAGAAGCAAGAATTAAGAGGACTACATTCATTATTTCAGCTGAAAAATGCTTAGTTTATGATTTATAGTCAACATTAATGTAATGTCCCAAACAAGCGTTTTCAGCCCGAGTGGAGCACATTTTGACTGTTTTTTTAAAAACATCATTGTACATTGAAATTTCTGCTTGCGTATGCTTTAGAAGCAAGAATTAAGAGGACTACATTCATTATTTCAGCTGAAAAATGCTTAGTTTATGATTTATAGTCAACATTAATGTCATGTCCCAAACAAGCGTTTTCAGCCCGAGTGGAGCACATTTTGACCCTTTTTTTAAAAACATCATTGTACATTGAAATTTCTGCTTGCGTATGCTTTAGAAGCAAGAATTAAGAGGACTACATTCATTATTTCAGCTGAAAAATGCTTAGTTTATGATTTATAGTCAACATTAATGAAATGTTCCAAACAAGCGTTTTCAGCCCGAGTGGAGCACATTTTGACCCTTTTTTTAAAAACATCATTGTACATTGAAATTTCTGCTTGCGTATGCTTTAGAAGCAAGAATTAAGAGGACTACATTCATTATTTCAGCTGAAAAATGCTTAGTTTATGATTTATAGTCAACATTAATGTCATGTCCCAAACAAGCGTTTTCAGCCCGAGTGGAGCACATTTTGACTGTTTTTTTAAAAACATCATTGTACATTGAAATTTCTGCTTGCGTATGCTTTAGAAGCAAGAATTAAGAGGACTACATTCATTATTTCAGCTGAAAAATGCTTAGTTTATGATTTATAGTCAACATTAATGAAATGTTCCAAACAAGCGTTTTCAGCCCGAGTGGAGCACATTTTGACCCTTTTTTTAAAAACATCATTGTACATTGAAATTTCTGCTTGCGTATGCTTTAGAAGCAAGAATTAAGAGGACTACATTCATTATTTCAGCTGAAAAATGCTTAGTTTATGATTTATAGTTAACATTAATGTCATGTCCCAAACAAGCGTTTTCAGCCCGAGTGGAGCACATTTTGACTGTTTTTTTAAAAACATCATTGTACATTGAAATTTCTGCTTGCGTATGCTTTAGAAGCGAGAATTAAGAGGACTACATTCATTATTTCAGCTGAAAAATGCTTAGTTTATGATTTATAGTCAACATTAATGAAATGTTCCAAACAAGCATTTTCAGCCCGAGTGGAGCACATTTTGACCCTTTTTTTAAAAACATCATTGTACATTGAAATTTCTGCTTGCGTATGCTTTAGAAGCAAGAATTAAGAGGACTACATTCATTATTTCAGCTGAAAAATGCTTAGTTTATGATTTATAGTCAACATTAATGTAATGTCCCAAACAAGCGTTTTCAGCCCGAGTGGAGCACATTTTGACTGTTTTTTTAAAAACATCATTGTACATTGAAATTTCTGCTTGCGTATGCTTTAGAAGCAAGAATTAAGAGGACTACATTCATTATTTCAGCTGAAAAATGCTTAGTTTATGATTTATAGTCAACATTAATGAAATGTCCCCAACAGCGTTTTCAGCCCGAGTGGAGCACATTTTGACTGTTCTTTTAAAAACATCATTGTACATTGAAATTTCTGCTTGCGTATGCTTTAGAAGCAAGAATTAAGAGGACTACATTCATTATTTCAGCTGAAAAATGCTTAGTTTATGATTTATAGTCAACATTAATGAAATGTCCCCAACAGCGTTTTCAGCCCGAGTGGAGCACATTTTGACTGTTTTTTTAAAAACATCATTGTACATTGAAATTTCTGCTTGCGTATGCTTTAGAAGCAAGAATTAAGAGGACTACATTCATTATTTCAGCTGAAAAATGCTTAGTTTATGATTTATAGTCAACATTAAGGAAATGTTCCGAACAAGTGTTTTCAGCCCGAGTGGAGCACATTTTGACCGTTTTTTAAAAAACATCATTGTACATTGAAATTTCTTTTTGCGTATGCTTTAGAAGCAAGAATTAAGAGGACTACATTCATTATTTCAGCTGAAAAATGCTTAGTTTATGATTTATAGTCAACATTAATGTCATGTCCCAAACAAGCGTTTTCAGCCCGAGTGGAGCACATTTTGACTGTTTTTTTAAAAACATCATTGTACATTGAAAATTCTGCTTGCGTATGCTTTAGAAGCAAGAATTAAGAGGACTACATTCATTATTTCAGCTGAAAAATGCTTAGTTTATGATTTATAGTCAACATTAATGAAATGTTCCAAACAAGCGTTTTCAGCCCGAGTGGAGCACATTTTGACCCTTTTTTTAAAAACATCATTGTACATTGAAATTTCTGCTTGCGTATGCTTTAGAAGCAAGAATTAAGAGGACTACATTCATTATTTCAGCTGAAAAATGCTTAGTTTTTGATTTGTAGTCAACATTAATGAAATGTCCCCAACAGCGTTTTCAGCCCGAGTGGAGCGCATTTTGACTGTTTTTTTTAAAAACATCATTGTACATTGAAATTTCTGCTTGCGTATGCTTTAGAAGCAAGAATTAAGAGGACTACATTCATTATTTCAGCTGAAAAATGCTTAGTTTATGATTTATAGTCAACATTAATGAAATGTTCCAAACAAGCGTTTTCAGCCCGAGTGGAGCACATTTTGACCCTTTTTTTAAAAACATCATTGTACATTGAAATTTCTGCTTGCGTATGCTTTAGAAGCAAGAATTAAGAGGACTACATTCATTATTTCAGCTGAAAAATGCTTAGTTTATGATTTATAGTCAACATTAATGTCATGTCCCAAACAAGCGTTTTCAGCCCGAGTGGAGCACATTTTGACTGTTTTTTTAAAAACATCATTGTACATTGAAATTTCTGCTTGCGTATGCTTTAGAAGCAAGAATTAAGAGGACTACATTCATTATTTCAGCTGAAAAATGCTTAGTTTATGATTTATAGTCAACATTAATGAAATGTTCCAAACAAGCGTTTTCAGCCCGAGTGGAGCACATTTTGACCCTTTTTTTAAAAACATCATTGTACATTGAAATTTCTGCTTGCGTATGCTTTAGAAGCAAGAATTAAGAGGACTACATTCATTATTTCAGCTGAAAAATGCTTAGTTTTTGATTTGTAGTCAACATTAATGAAATGTCCCCAACAGCGTTTTCAGCCCGAGTGGAGCGCATTTTGACTGTTTTTTTTAAAAACATCATTGTACATTGAAATTTCTGCTTGCGTATGCTTTAGAAGCAAGAATTAAGAGGACTACATTCATTATTTCAGCTGAAAAATGCTTAGTTTATGATTTATAGTCAACATTAAGGAAATGTTCCGAACAAGCGTTTTCAGCCCGAGTGGAGCACATTTTGACCGTTTTTTAAAAAACATCATTGTACATTGAAATTTCTGCTTGCGTATGCTTTAGAAGCAAGAATTAAGAGGACTACATTCATTATTTCAGCTGAAAAATGCTTAGTTTATGATTTATAGTCAACATTAATGAAATGTCCCCAACAGCGTTTTCAGCCCGAGTGGAGCACATTTTGACTGTTTTTTTAAAAACATCATTGTACATTGAAATTTCTGCTTGCGTATGCTTTAGAAGCAAGAATTAAGAGGACTACATTCATTATTTCAGCTGAAAAATGCTTAGTTTTTGATTTATAGTCAACATTAATGAAATGTCCCCGACAGCGTTTTCAGCCCGAGTGGAGCACATTTTGACTGTTTTTTTTAAAAACATCATTGTACATTGAAATTTCTGCTTGCGTATGCTTTAGAAGCAAGAATTAAGAGGACTACATTCATTATTTCAGCTGAAAAATGCTTAGTTTTTGATTTGTAGTCAACATTAATGAAATGTCCCCAACAGCGTTTTCAGCCCGAGTGGAGCGCATTTTGACTGTTTTTTTTAAAAACATCATTGTACATTGAAATTTCTGCTTGCGTATGCTTTAGAAGCAAGAATTAAGAGGACTACATTCATTATTTCAGCTGAAAAATGCTTAGTTTATGATTTATAGTCAACATTAAGGAAATGTTCCGAACAAGCGTTTTCAGCCCGAGTGGAGCACATTTTGACCGTTTTTTAAAAAACATCATTGTACATTGAAATTTCTTTTTGCGTATGCTTTAGAAGCAAGAATTAAGAGGACTACATTCATTATTTCAGCTGAAAAATGCTTAGTTTATGATTTATAGTCAACATTAATGTCATGTCCCAAACAAGCGTTTTCAGCCCGAGTGGAGCACATTTTGACTGCTTTTTTAAAAACATCATTGTACATTGAAATTTCTGCTTGCGTATGCTTTAGAAGCAAGAATTAAGAGGACTACATTCATTATTTCAGCTGAAAAATGCTTAGTTTATGATTTATAGTCAACATTAATGAAATGTTCCAAACAAGCGTTTTCAGCCCGAGTGGAGCACATTTTGACTGTTTTTTTAAAAACATCATTGTACATTGAAATTTCTGCTTGCGTATGCTTTAGAAGCAAGAATTAAGAGGACTACATTCATTATTTCAGCTGAAAAATGCTTAGTTTTTGATTTATAGTCAACATTAATGAAATGTCCCCAACAGCGTTTTCAGCCCGAGTGGAGCACATTTTGACTGTTTTTTTTAAAAACATCATTGTACATTGAAATTTCTGCTTGCGTATGCTTTAGAAGCAAGAATTAAAAGGACTACATTCATTATTTCAGCTGAAAAATGCTTAGTTTATGATTTATAGTCAACATTAATGAAATGTCCCCAACAGCGTTTTCAGCCCGAGTGGAGCACATTTTGACTGTTTTTTTAAAAACATCATTGTACATTGAAATTTCTGCTTGCGTATGCTTTAGAAGCAAGAATTAAGAGGACTACATTCATTATTTCAGCTGAAAAATGCTTAGTTTATGATTTATAGTCAACATTAATGAAATGTTCCAAACAAGCGTTTTCAGCCCGAGTGGAGCACATTTTGACCCTTTTTTTAAAAACATCATTGTACATTGAAATTTCTGCTTGCGTATGCTTTAGAAGCAAGAATTAAGAGGACTACATTCATTATTTCAGCTGAAAAATGCTTAGTTTATGATTTATAGTCAACATTAATGTCATGTCCCAAACAAGCGTTTTCAGCCCGAGTGGAGCACATTTTGACTGTTTTTTTAAAAACATCATTGTACATTGAAATTTCTGCTTGCGTATGCTTTAGAAGCAAGAATTAAGAGGACTACATTCATTATTTCAGCTGAAAAATGCTTAGTTTATGATTTATAGTCAACATTAATGAAATGTTCCAAACAAGCGTTTTCAGCCCGAGTGGAGCACATTTTGACCCTTTTTTTAAAAACATCATTGTACATTGAAATTTCTGCTTGCGTATGCTTTAGAAGCAAGAATTAAGAGGACTACATTCATTATTTCAGCTGAAAAATGCTTAGTTTTTGATTTGTAGTCAACATTAATGAAATGTCCCCAACAGCGTTTTCAGCCCGAGTGGAGCGCATTTTGACTGTTTTTTTTAAAAACATCATTGTACATTGAAATTTCTGCTTGCGTATGCTTTAGAAGCAAGAATTAAGAGGACTACATTCATTATTTCAGCTGAAAAATGCTTAGTTTATGATTTATAGTCAACATTAAGGAAATGTTCCGAACAAGCGTTTTCAGCCCGAGTGGAGCACATTTTGACCGTTTTTTAAAAAACATCATTGTACATTGAAATTTCTTTTTGCGTATGCTTTAGAAGCAAGAATTAAGAGGACTACATTCATTATTTCAGCTGAAAAATGCTTAGTTTATGATTTATAGTCAACATTAATGTCATGTCCCAAACAAGCGTTTTCAGCCCGAGTGGAGCACATTTTGACTGTTTTTTTAAAAACATCATTGTACATTGAAATTTCTGCTTGCGTATGCTTTAGAAGCAAGAATTAAGAGGACTACATTCATTATTTCAGCTGAAAAATGCTTAGTTTATGATTTATAGTCAACATTAATGAAATGTTCCAAACAAGCGTTTTCAGCCCGAGTGGAGCACATTTTGACCCTTTTTTTAAAAACATCATTGTACATTGAAATTTCTGCTTGCGTATGCTTTAGAAGCAAGAATTAAGAGGACTACATTCATTATTTCAGCTGAAAAATGCTTAG
Source organism: Hippichthys cyanospilos (assembly GCF_059441005.1). NCBI lineage: Eukaryota > Metazoa > Chordata > Actinopteri > Syngnathiformes > Syngnathidae > Hippichthys > Hippichthys cyanospilos. The sequence goes on along the minus strand of NW_028283392.1, from coordinate 129,783 downwards.
TTTTTGATTTGTAGTCAACATTAATGAAAAGTCCCCAACAGCGTTTTCAGCCCGAGTGGAGCGCATTTTGACTGTTTTTTTTAAAAACATCATTGTACATTGAAATTTCTGCTTGCGTATGCTTTAGAAGCAAGAATTAAGAGGACTACATTCATTATTTCAGCTGAAAAATGCTTAGTTTATGATTTATAGTCAACATTAAGGAAATGTTCCGAACAAGCGTTTTCAGCCCGAGTGGAGCACATTTTGACCGTTTTTTAAAAAACATCATTGTACATTGAAATTTCTGTTTGCGTATGCTTTAGAAGCAAGAATTAAGAGGACTACATTCATTATTTCAGCTGAAAAATGCTTAGTTTATGATTTATAGTCAACATTAATGTAATGTCCCAAACAAGCGTTTTCAGCCCGAGTGGAGCACATTTTGACTGTTTTTTTAAAAACATCATTGTACATTGAAATTTCTGCTTGCGTATGCTTTAGAAGCAAGAATTAAGAGGACTACATTCATTATTTCAGCTGAAAAATGCTTAGTTTTTGATTTGTAGTCAACATTAATGAAATGTCCCCAACAGCGTTTTCAGCCCGAGTGGAGCGCATTTTGACTGTTTTTTTTAAAAACATCATTGTACATTGAAATTTCTGCTTGCGTATGCTTTAGAAGCAAGAATTAAGAGGACTACATTCATTATTTCAGCTGAAAAATGCTTAGTTTATGATTTATAGTCAACATTAATGAAATGTTCCAAACAAGCGTTTTCAGCCCGAGTGGAGCACATTTTGACCCTTTTTTTAAAAACATCATTGTACATTGAAATTTCTGCTTGCGTATGCTTTAGAAGCAAGAATTAAGAGGACTACATTCATTATTTCAGCTGAAAAATGCTTAGTTTATGATTTATAGTCAACATTAATGTCATGTCCCAAACAAGCGTTTTCAGCCCGAGTGGAGCACATTTTGACTGTTTTTTTAAAAACATCATTGTACATTGAAATTTCTGCTTGCGTATGCTTTAGAAGCAAGAATTAAGAGGACTACATTCATTATTTCAGCTGAAAAATGCTTAGTTTATGATTTATAGTCAACATTAATGAAATGTTCCAAACAAGCGTTTTCAGCCCGAGTGGAGCACATTTTGACCCTTTTTTTAAAAACATCATTGTACATTGAAATTTCTGCTTGCGTATGCTTTAGAAGCAAGAATTAAGAGGACTACATTCATTATTTCAGCTGAAAAATGCTTAGTTTTTGATTTGTAGTCAACATTAATGAAATGTCCCCAACAGCGTTTTCAGCCCGAGTGGAGCGCATTTTGACTGTTTTTTTTAAAAACATCATTGTACATTGAAATTTCTGCTTGCGTATGCTTTAGAAGCAAGAATTAAGAGGACTACATTCATTATTTCAGCTGAAAAATGCTTAGTTTATGATTTATAGTCAACATTAAGGAAATGTTCCGAACAAGCGTTTTCAGCCCGAGTGGAGCACATTTTGACCGTTTTTTAAAAAACATCATTGTACATTGAAATTTCTGCTTGCGTATGCTTTAGAAGCAAGAATTAAGAGGACTACATTCATTATTTCAGCTGAAAAATGCTTAGTTTATGATTTATAGTCAACATTAATGAAATGTCCCCAACAGCGTTTTCAGCCCGAGTGGAGCACATTTTGACTGTTTTTTTAAAAACATCATTGTACATTGAAATTTCTGCTTGCGTATGCTTTAGAAGCAAGAATTAAGAGGACTACATTCATTATTTCAGCTGAAAAATGCTTAGTTTTTGATTTATAGTCAACATTAATGAAATGTCCCCGACAGCGTTTTCAGCCCGAGTGGAGCACATTTTGACTGTTTTTTTTAAAAACATCATTGTACATTGAAATTTCTGCTTGCGTATGCTTTAGAAGCAAGAATTAAGAGGACTACATTCATTATTTCAGCTGAAAAATGCTTAGTTTTTGATTTGTAGTCAACATTAATGAAATGTCCCCAACAGCGTTTTCAGCCCGAGTGGAGCGCATTTTGACTGTTTTTTTTAAAAACATCATTGTACATTGAAATTTCTGCTTGCGTATGCTTTAGAAGCAAGAATTAAGAGGACTACATTCATTATTTCAGCTGAAAAATGCTTAGTTTATGATTTATAGTCAACATTAAGGAAATGTTCCGAACAAGCGTTTTCAGCCCGAGTGGAGCACATTTTGACCGTTTTTTAAAAAACATCATTGTACATTGAAATTTCTTTTTGCGTATGCTTTAGAAGCAAGAATTAAGAGGACTACATTCATTATTTCAGCTGAAAAATGCTTAGTTTATGATTTATAGTCAACATTAATGTCATGTCCCAAACAAGCGTTTTCAGCCCGAGTGGAGCACATTTTGACTGCTTTTTTAAAAACATCATTGTACATTGAAATTTCTGCTTGCGTATGCTTTAGAAGCAAGAATTAAGAGGACTACATTCATTATTTCAGCTGAAAAATGCTTAGTTTATGATTTATAGTCAACATTAATGAAATGTTCCAAACAAGCGTTTTCAGCCCGAGTGGAGCACATTTTGACTGTTTTTTTAAAAACATCATTGTACATTGAAATTTCTGCTTGCGTATGCTTTAGAAGCAAGAATTAAGAGGACTACATTCATTATTTCAGCTGAAAAATGCTTAGTTTTTGATTTATAGTCAACATTAATGAAATGTCCCCAACAGCGTTTTCAGCCCGAGTGGAGCACATTTTGACTGTTTTTTTTAAAAACATCATTGTACATTGAAATTTCTGCTTGCGTATGCTTTAGAAGCAAGAATTAAAAGGACTACATTCATTATTTCAGCTGAAAAATGCTTAGTTTATGATTTATAGTCAACATTAATGAAATGTCCCCAACAGCGTTTTCAGCCCGAGTGGAGCACATTTTGACTGTTTTTTTAAAAACATCATTGTACATTGAAATTTCTGCTTGCGTATGCTTTAGAAGCAAGAATTAAGAGGACTACATTCATTATTTCAGCTGAAAAATGCTTAGTTTATGATTTATAGTCAACATTAATGAAATGTTCCAAACAAGCGTTTTCAGCCCGAGTGGAGCACATTTTGACCCTTTTTTTAAAAACATCATTGTACATTGAAATTTCTGCTTGCGTATGCTTTAGAAGCAAGAATTAAGAGGACTACATTCATTATTTCAGCTGAAAAATGCTTAGTTTATGATTTATAGTCAACATTAATGTCATGTCCCAAACAAGCGTTTTCAGCCCGAGTGGAGCACATTTTGACTGTTTTTTTAAAAACATCATTGTACATTGAAATTTCTGCTTGCGTATGCTTTAGAAGCAAGAATTAAGAGGACTACATTCATTATTTCAGCTGAAAAATGCTTAGTTTATGATTTATAGTCAACATTAATGAAATGTTCCAAACAAGCGTTTTCAGCCCGAGTGGAGCACATTTTGACCCTTTTTTTAAAAACATCATTGTACATTGAAATTTCTGCTTGCGTATGCTTTAGAAGCAAGAATTAAGAGGACTACATTCATTATTTCAGCTGAAAAATGCTTAGTTTTTGATTTGTAGTCAACATTAATGAAATGTCCCCAACAGCGTTTTCAGCCCGAGTGGAGCGCATTTTGACTGTTTTTTTTAAAAACATCATTGTACATTGAAATTTCTGCTTGCGTATGCTTTAGAAGCAAGAATTAAGAGGACTACATTCATTATTTCAGCTGAAAAATGCTTAGTTTATGATTTATAGTCAACATTAAGGAAATGTTCCGAACAAGCGTTTTCAGCCCGAGTGGAGCACATTTTGACCGTTTTTTAAAAAACATCATTGTACATTGAAATTTCTTTTTGCGTATGCTTTAGAAGCAAGAATTAAGAGGACTACATTCATTATTTCAGCTGAAAAATGCTTAGTTTATGATTTATAGTCAACATTAATGTCATGTCCCAAACAAGCGTTTTCAGCCCGAGTGGAGCACATTTTGACTGTTTTTTTAAAAACATCATTGTACATTGAAATTTCTGCTTGCGTATGCTTTAGAAGCAAGAATTAAGAGGACTACATTCATTATTTCAGCTGAAAAATGCTTAGTTTATGATTTATAGTCAACATTAATGAAATGTTCCAAACAAGCGTTTTCAGCCCGAGTGGAGCACATTTTGACCCTTTTTTTAAAAACATCATTGTACATTGAAATTTCTGCTTGCGTATGCTTTAGAAGCAAGAATTAAGAGGACTACATTCATTATTTCAGCTGAAAAATGCTTAGTTTTTGATTTGTAGTCAACATTAATGAAAAGTCCCCAACAGCGTTTTCAGCCCGAGTGGAGCGCATTTTGACTGTTTTTTTTAAAAACATCATTGTACATTGAAATTTCTGCTTGCGTATGCTTTAGAAGCAAGAATTAAGAGGACTACATTCATTATTTCAGCTGAAAAATGCTTAGTTTATGATTTATAGTCAACATTAAGGAAATGTTCCGAACAAGCGTTTTCAGCCCGAGTGGAGCACATTTTGACCGTTTTTTAAAAAACATCATTGTACATTGAAATTTCTGTTTGCGTATGCTTTAGAAGCAAGAATTAAGAGGACTACATTCATTATTTCAGCTGAAAAATGCTTAGTTTATGATTTATAGTCAACATTAATGTAATGTCCCAAACAAGCGTTTTCAGCCCGAGTGGAGCACATTTTGACTGTTTTTTTAAAAACATCATTGTACATTGAAATTTCTGCTTGCGTATGCTTTAGAAGCAAGAATTAAGAGGACTACATTCATTATTTCAGCTGAAAAATGCTTAGTTTATGATTTATAGTCAACATTAATGTCATGTCCCAAACAAGCGTTTTCAGCCCGAGTGGAGCACATTTTGACTGTTTTTTTAAAAACATCATTGTACATTGAAATTTCTGCTTGCGTATGCTTTAGAAGCAAGAATTAAGAGGACTACATTCATTATTTCAGCTGAAAAATGCTTAGTTTATGATTTATAGTCAACATTAATGAAATGTTCCAAACAAGCGTTTTCAGCCCGAGTGGAGCACATTTTGACCCTTTTTTTAAAAACATCATTGTACATTGAAATTTCTGCTTGCGTATGCTTTAGAAGCAAGAATTAAGAGGACTACATTCATTATTTCAGCTGAAAAATGCTTAGTTTTTGATTTGTAGTCAACATTAATGAAATGTCCCCAACAGCGTTTTCAGCCCGAGTGGAGCGCATTTTGACTGTTTTTTTTTAAAAACATCATTGTACATTGAAATTTCTGCTTGCGTATGCTTTAGAAGCAAGAATTAAGAGGACTACATTCATTATTTCAGCTGAAAAATGCTTAGTTTATGATTTATAGTCAACATTAAGGAAATGTTCCGAACAAGCTTTTTCAGCCCGAGTGGAGCACATTTTGACCGTTTTTTAAAAAACATCATTGTACATTGAAATTTCTGTTTGCGTATGCTTTAGAAGCAAGAATTAAGAGGACTACATTCATTATTTCAGCTGAAAAATGCTTAGTTTATGATTTATAGTCAACATTAATGTAATGTCCCAAACAAGCGTTTTCAGCCCGAGTGGAGCACATTTTGACTGTTTTTTTAAAAACATCATTGTACATTGAAATTTCTGCTTGCGTATGCTTTAGAAGCAAGAATTAAGAGGACTACATTCATTATTTCAGCTGAAAAATGCTTAGTTTATGATTTATAGTCAACATTAATGAAATGTCCCCAACAGCGTTTTCAGCCCGAGTGGAGCACATTTTGACTGTTTTTTTAAAAACATCATTGTACATTGAAAATTCTGCTTGCGAATGCTTTAGAAGCAAGAATTAAGAGGACTACATTCATTATTTCAGCTGAAAAATGCTTAGTTTTTGATTTGTAGTCAACATTAATGAAATGTCCCCAACAGCGTTTTCAGCCCGAGTGGAGCACATTTTGACTGTTTTTTTTAAAAACATCATTGTACATTGAAATTTCTGCTTGCGTATGCTTTAGAAGCAAGAATTAAGAGGACTACTTTCATTATTTCAGCTGAAAAATGCTTAGTTTTTGATTTGTAGTCAACATTAATGAAATGTCCCCAACAGCGTTTTCAGCCCGAGTGGAGCGCATTTTGACTGTTTTTTTTAAAAACATCATTGTACATTGAAATTTCTGCTTGCGTATGCTTTAGAAGCAAGAATTAAGAGGACTACATTCATTATTTCAGCTGAAAAATGCTTAGTTTATGATTTATAGTCAACATTAAGGAAATGTTCCGAACAAGCGTTTTCAGCCCGAGTGGAGCACATTTTGACCGTTTTTTAAAAAACATCATTGTACATTGAAATTTCTTTTTGCGTATGCTTTAGAAGCAAGAATTAAGAGGACTACATTCATTATTTCAGCTGAAAATGCTTAGTTTATGATTTATAGTCAACATTAATGTAATGTCCCAAACAAGCGTTTTCAGCCCGAGTGGAGCACATTTTGACTGTTTTTTTAAAAACATCATTGTACATTGAAATTTCTGCTTGCGTATGCTTTAGAAGCAAGAATTAAGAGGACTACATTCATTATTTCAGCTGAAAAATGCTTAGTTTATGATTTATAGTCAACATTAATGAAATGTTCCAAACAAGCGTTTTCAGCCCGAGTGGAGCACATTTTGACCCTTTTTTTAAAAACATCATTGTACATTGAAATTTCTGCTTGCGTATGCTTTAGAAGCAAGAATTAAGAGGACTACATTCATTATTTCAGCTGAAAAATGCTTAGTTTTTGATTTGTAGTCAACATTAATGAAATGTCCCCAACAGCGTTTTCAGCCCGAGTGGAGCGCATTTTGACTGTTTTTTTTAAAAACATCATTGTACATTGAAATTTCTGCTTGCGTATGCTTTAGAAGCAAGAATTAAGAGGACTACATTCATTATTTCAGCTGAAAAATGCTTAGTTTATGATTTATAGTCAACATTAAGGAAATGTTCCGAACAAGCGTTTTCAGCCCGAGTGGAGCACATTTTGACCGTTTTTTAAAAAACATCATTGTACATTGAAATTTCTTTTTGCGTATGCTTTAGAAGCAAGAATTAAGAGGACTACATTCATTATTTCAGCTGAAAAATGCTTAGTTTATGATTTATAGTCAACATTAATGTCATGTCCCAAACAAGCGTTTTCAGCCCGAGTGGAGCACATTTTGACTGCTTTTTTAAAAACATCATTGTACATTGAAATTTCTGCTTGCGTATGCTTTAGAAGCAAGAATTAAGAGGACTACATTCATTATTTCAGCTGAAAAATGCTTAGTTTATGATTTATAGTCAACATTAATGAAATGTTCCAAACAAGCGTTTTCAGCCCGAGTGGAGCACATTTTGACTGCTTTTTTAAAAACATCATTGTACATTGAAATTTCTGCTTGCGTATGCTTTAGAAGCAAGAATTAAGAGGACTACATTCATTATTTCAGCTGAAAAATGCTTAGTTTTTGATTTATAGTCAACATTAATGAAATGTCCCCAACAGCGTTTTCAGCCCGAGTGGAGCACATTTTGACTGTTTTTTTTAAAAACATCATTGTACATTGAAATTTCTGCTTGCGTATGCTTTAGAAGCAAGAATTAAAAGGACTACATTCATTATTTCAGCTGAAAAATGCTTAGTTTATGATTTATAGTCAACATTAATGAAATGTCCCCAACAGCGTTTTCAGCCCGAGTGGAGCACATTTTGACTGTTTTTTTAAAAACATCATTGTACATTGAAATTTCTGCTTGCGTATGCTTTAGAAGCAAGAATTAAGAGGACTACATTCATTATTTCAGCTGAAAAATGCTTAGTTTATGATTTATAGTCAACATTAATGAAATGTTCCAAACAAGCGTTTTCAGCCCGAGTGGAGCACATTTTGACCCTTTTTTTAAAAACATCATTGTACATTGAAATTTCTGCTTGCGTATGCTTTAGAAGCAAGAATTAAGAGGACTACATTCATTATTTCAGCTGAAAAATGCTTAGTTTATGATTTATAGTCAACATTAATGAAATGTCCCCAACAGCGTTTTCAGCCCGAGTGGAGCACATTTTGACTGTTTTTTTAAAAACATCATTGTACATTGAAATTTCTGCTTGCGTATGCTTTAGAAGCAAGAATTAAGAGGACTACATTCATTATTTCAGCTGAAAAATGCTTAGTTTATGATTTATAGTCAACATTAATGAAATGTTCCAAACAAGCGTTTTCAGCCCGAGTGGAGCACATTTTGACCCTTTTTTTAAAAACATCATTGTACATTGAAATTTCTGCTTGCGTATGCTTTAGAAGCAAGAATTAAGAGGACTACATTCATTATTTCAGCTGAAAAATGCTTAGTTTTTGATTTGTAGTCAACATTAATGAAAAGTCCCCAACAGCGTTTTCAGCCCGAGTGGAGCGCATTTTGACTGTTTTTTTTAAAAACATCATTGTACATTGAAATTTCTGCTTGCGTATGCTTTAGAAGCAAGAATTAAGAGGACTACATTCATTATTTCAGCTGAAAAATGCTTAGTTTATGATTTATAGTCAACATTAAGGAAATGTTCCGAACAAGCGTTTTCAGCCCGAGTGGAGCACATTTTGACCGTTTTTTAAAAAACATCATTGTACATTGAAATTTCTGTTTGCGTATGCTTTAGAAGCAAGAATTAAGAGGACTACATTCATTATTTCAGCTGAAAAATGCTTAGTTTATGATTTATAGTCAACATTAATGAAATGTCCCCAACAGCGTTTTCAGCCCGAGTGGAGCACATTTTGACTGTTTTTTTAAAAACATCATTGTACATTGAAATTTCTGCTTGCGTATGCTTTAGAAGCAAGAATTAAGAGGACTACATTCATTATTTCAGCTGAAAAATGCTTAGTTTTTGATTTGTAGTCAACATTAATGAAATGTCCCCAACAGCGTTTTCAGCCCGAGTGGAGCACATTTTGACTGTTTTTTTAAAAACATCATTGTACATTGAAATTTCTGCTTGCGTATGCTTTAGAAGCAAGAATTAAGAGGACTACATTCATTATTTCAGCTGAAAAATGCTTAGTTTTTGATTTGTAGTCAACATTAATGAAATGTCCCCAACAGCGTTTTCAGCCCGAGTGGAGCACATTTTGACTGTTTTTTTTAAAAACATCATTGTACATTGAAATTTCTGCTTGCGTATGCTTTAGAAGCAAGAATTAAGAGGACTACATTCATTATTTCAGCTGAAAAATGCTTAGTTTATGATTTATAGTCAACATTAAGGAAATGTTCCGAACAAGCGTTTTCAGCCCGAGTGGAGCACATTTTGACCGTTTTTTTAAAAACATCATTGTACATTGAAATTTCTGCTTGCGTATGCTTTAGAAGCAAGAATTAAGAGGACTACATTCATTATTTCAGCTGAAAAATGCTTAGTTTATGATTTATAGTCAACATTAATGAAATGTCCCCAACAGCGTTTTCAGCCCGAGTGGAGCACATTTTGACTGTTTTTTTTAAAAACATCATTGTACATTGAAATTTCTGCTTGCGTATGCTTTAGAAGCAAGAATTAAGAGGACTACATTCATTATTTCAGCTGAAAAATGCTTAGTTTATGATTTATAGTCAACATTAATGAAATGTTCCAAACAAGCGTTTTCAGCCCGAGTGGAGCACATTTTGACCGTTTTTTTAAAAACATCATTGTACATTGAAATTTCTGTTTGTGTATGCTTTAGAAGCAAGAATTAAGAGGACTACATTCATTATTTCAGCTGAAAAATGCTTAGTTTATGATTTATAGTCAACATTAATGTAATGTCCCAAACAAGCGTTTTCAGCCCGAGTGGAGCACATTTTGACCGTTTTTTTAAAAACATCATTGTACATTGAAATTTCTGTTTGCGTATGCTTTAGAAGCAAGAATTAAGAGGACTACATTCATTATTTCAGCTGAAAAATGCTTAGTTTATGATTTATAGTCAACATTAATGTAATGTCCCAAACAAGCGTTTTCAGCCCGAGTGGAGCACATTTTGACTGTTTTTTTAAAAACATCATTGTACATTGAAATTTCTGCTTGCGTATGCTTTAGAAGCAAGAATTAAGAGGACTACATTCATTATTTCAGCTGAAAAATGCTTAGTTTATGATTTATAGTCAACATTAATGAAATGTTCCAAACAAGCGTTTTCAGCCCGAGTGGAGCACATTTTGACCGATTTTTTAAAAACATCATTGTACATTGAAATTTCTGTTTGTGTATGCTTTAGAAGCAAGAATTAAGAGGACTACATTCATTATTTCAGCTGAAAAATGCTTAGTTTATGATTTATAGTCAACATTAATGTAATGTCCCAAACAAGCGTTTTCAGCCCGAGTGGAGCACATTTTGACCGTTTTTTTAAAAACATCATTGTACATTTAATTTTCTGTTTGTGTATGCTTTAGAAGCAAGAATTAAGAGGACTACATTCATTATTTCAGCTGAAAAATGCTTAGTTTATGATTTATAGTCAACCTTAATGAAATGTCCCCAACAGCGTTTTCAGCCCGAGTGGAGCACATTTTGACTGTTTTTTTAAAAACATCATTGTACATTGAAATTTCTGCTTGCGTATGCTTTAGAAGCAAGAATTAAGAGGACTACATTCATTATTTCAGCTGAAAAATGCTTAGTTTTTGATTTATAGTCAACATTAATGAAATGTCCCCAACAGCGTTTTCAGCCCGAGTGGAGCACATTTTGACTGTTTTTTTTAAAAACATCAATGTACATTGAAATTTCTGCTTGCGTATGCTTTAGAAGCAAGAATTAAAAGGACTACATTCATTATTTCAGCTGAAAAATGCTTAGTTTATGATTTATAGTCAACATTAATGAAATGTCCCCAACAGCGTTTTCAGCCCGAGTGGAGCACATTTTGACTGTTTTTTTAAAAACATCATTGTACATTGAAATTTCTGCTTGCGTATGCTTTAGAAGCAAGAATTAAGAGGACTACATTCATTATTTCAGCTGAAAAATGCTTAGTTTATGATTTATAGTCAACATTAATGAAATGTTCCAAACAAGCGTTTTCAGCCCGAGTGGAGCACATTTTGACCCTTTTTTTAAAAACATCATTGTACATTGAAATTTCTGCTTGCGTATGCTTTAGAAGCAAGAATTAAGAGGACTACATTCATTATTTCAGCTGAAAAATGCTTAGTTTATGATTTATAGTCAACATTAATGTCATGTCCCAAACAAGCGTTTTCAGCCCGAGTGGAGCACATTTTGACTGTTTTTTTAAAAACATCATTGTACATTGAAATTTCTGCTTGCGTATGCTTTAGAAGCAAGAATTAAGAGGACTACATTCATTATTTCAGCTGAAAAATGCTTTGTTTATGATTTATAGTCAACATTAATGAAATGTTCCAAACAAGCGTTTTCAGCCCGAGTGGAGCACATTTTGACCCTTTTTTTAAAAACATCATTGTACATTGAAATTTCTGCTTGCGTATGCTTTAGAAGCAAGAATTAAGAGGACTACATTCATTATTTCAGCTGAAAAATGCTTAGTTTTTGATTTGTAGTCAACATTAATGAAATGTCCCCAACAGCGTTTTCAGCCCGAGTGGAGCGCATTTTGACTGTTTTTTTTAAAAACATCATTGTACATTGAAATTTCTGCTTGCGTATGCTTTAGAAGCAAGAATTAAGAGGACTACATTCATTATTTCAGCTGAAAAATGCTTAGTTTATGATTTATAGTCAACATTAAGGAAATGTTCCGAACAAGCGTTTTCAGCCCGAGTGGAGCACATTTTGACCGTTTTTTAAAAAACATCATTGTACATTGAAATTTCTTTTTGCGTATGCTTTAGAAGCAAGAATTAAGAGGACTACATTCATTATTTCAGCTGAAAAATGCTTAGTTTATGATTTATAGTCAACATTAATGTCATGTCCCAAACAAGCGTTTTCAGCCCGAGTGGAGCACATTTTGACTGCTTTTTTAAAAACATCATTGTACATTGAAATTTCTGCTTGCGTATGCTTTAGAAGCAAGAATTAAGAGGACTACATTCATTATTTCAGCTGAAAAATGCTTAGTTTATGATTTATAGTCAACATTAATGAAATGTTCCAAACAAGCGTTTTCAGCCCGAGTGGAGCACATTTTGACCCTTTTTTTAAAAACATCATTGTACATTGAAATTTCTGCTTGCGTATGCTTTAGAAGCAAGAATTAAGAGGACTACATTCATTATTTCAGCTGAAAAATGCTTAGTTTATGATTTATAGTCAACATTAATGTCATGTCCCAAACAAGCGTTTTCAGCCCGAGTGGAGCACATTTTGACTGTTTTTTTAAAAACATCATTGTACATTGAAATTTCTGCTTGCGTATGCTTTAGAAGCAAGAATTAAGAGGACTACATTCATTATTTCAGCTGAAAAATGCTTAGTTTATGATTTATAGTCAACATTAATGAAATGTTCCAAACAAGCGTTTTCAGCCCGAGTGGAGCACATTTTGACCCTTTTTTTAAAAACATCATTGTACATTGAAATTTCTGCTTGCGTATGCTTTAGAAGCAAGAATTAAGAGGACTACATTCATTATTTCAGCTGAAAAATGCTTAGTTTATGATTTATAGTCAACATTAATGTCATGTCCCAAACAAGCGTTTTCAGCCCGAGTGGAGCACATTTTGACTGTTTTTTTAAAAACATCATTGTACATTGAAATTTCTGCTTGCGTATGCTTTAGAAGCAAGAATTAAGAGGACTACATTCATTATTTCAGCTGAAAAATGCTTAGTTTATGATTTATAGTCAACATTAATGAAATGTTCCAAACAAGCGTTTTCAGCCCGAGTGGAGCACATTTTGACCGTTTTTTTAAAAACATCATTGTACATTGAAATTTCTGCTTGCGTATGCTTTAGAAGCAAGAATTAAGAGGACTACATTCATTATTTCAGCTGAAAAATGCTTAGTTTTTGATTTGTAGTCAACATTAATGAAATGTCCCCAACAGCGTTTTCAGCCCGAGTGGAGCGCATTTTGACTGTTTTTTTTAAAAACATCATTGTACATTGAAATTTCTGCTTGCGTATGCTTTAGAAGCAAGAATTAAGAGGACTACATTCATTATTTCAGCTGAAAAATGCTTAGTTTATGATTTATAGTCAACATTAAGGAAATGTTCCGAACAAGCGTTTTCAGCCCGAGTGGAGCACATTTTGACCGTTTTTTAAAAAACATCATTGTACATTGAAATTTCTGCTTGCGTATGCTTTAGAAGCAAGAATTAAGAGGACTACATTCATTATTTCAGCTGAAAAATGCTTAGTTTATGATTTATAGTCAACATTAATGAAATGTCCCCAACAGCGTTTTCAGCCCGAGTGGAGCACATTTTGACTGTTTTTTTAAAAACATCATTGTACATTGAAATTTCTGCTTGCGTATGCTTTAGAAGCAAGAATTAAGAGGACTACATTCATTATTTCAGCTGAAAAATGCTTAGTTTTTGATTTATAGTCAACGTTAATGAAATGTCCCCGACAGCGTTTTCAGCCCGAGTGGAGCACATTTTGACTGTTTTTTTTAAAAACATCATTGTACATTGAAATTTCTGCTTGCGTATGCTTTAGAAGCAAGAATTAAGAGGACTACATTCATTATTTCAGCTGAAAAATGCTTAGTTTTTGATTTGTAGTCAAAATTAATGAAATGTCCCCAACAGCGTTTTCAGCCCGAGTGGAGCGCATTTTGACTGTTTTTTTTAAAAACATCATTGTACATTGAAATTTCTGCTTGCGTATGCTTTAGAAGCAAGAATTAAGAGGACTACATTCATTATTTCAGCTGAAAAATGCTTAGTTTATGATTTATAGTCAACATTAAGGAAATGTTCCGAACAAGTGTTTTCAGCCCGAGTGGAGCACATTTTGACCGTTTTTTAAAAAACATCATTGTACATTGAAATTTCTTTTTGCGTATGCTTTAGAAGCAAGAATTAAGAGGACTACATTCATTATTTCAGCTGAAAAATGCTTAGTTTATGATTTATAGTCAACATTAATGTCATGTCCCAAACAAGCGTTTTCAGCCCGAGTGGAGCACATTTTGACTGTTTTTTTAAAAACATCATTGTACATTGAAAATTCTGCTTGCGTATGCTTTAGAAGCAAGAATTAAGAGGACTACATTCATTATTTCAGCTGAAAAATGCTTAGTTTATGATTTATAGTCAACATTAATGAAATGTTCCAAACAAGCGTTTTCAGCCCGAGTGGAGCACATTTTGACCCTTTTTTTAAAAACATCATTGTACATTGAAATTTCTGCTTGCGTATGCTTTAGAAGCAAGAATTAAGAGGACTACATTCATTATTTCAGCTGAAAAATGCTTAGTTTTTGATTTGTAGTCAACATTAATGAAATGTCCCCAACAGCGTTTTCAGCCCGAGTGGAGCGCATTTTGACTGTTTTTTTTAAAAACATCATTGTACATTGAAATTTCTGCTTGCGTATGCTTTAGAAGCAAGAATTAAGAGGACTACATTCATTATTTCAGCTGAAAAATGCTTAGTTTATGATTTATAGTCAACATTAATGAAATGTTCCAAACAAGCGTTTTCAGCCCGAGTGGAGCACATTTTGACCCTTTTTTTAAAAACATCATTGTACATTGAAATTTCTGCTTGCGTATGCTTTAGAAGCAAGAATTAAGAGGACTACATTCATTATTTCAGCTGAAAAATGCTTAGTTTATGATTTATAGTCAACATTAATGTCATGTCCCAAACAAGCGTTTTCAGCCCGAGTGGAGCACATTTTGACTGTTTTTTTAAAAACATCATTGTACATTGAAATTTCTGCTTGCGTATGCTTTAGAAGCAAGAATTAAGAGGACTACATTCATTATTTCAGCTGAAAAATGCTTAGTTTATGATTTATAGTCAACATTAATGAAATGTTCCAAACAAGCGTTTTCAGCCCGAGTGGAGCACATTTTGACCCTTTTTTTAAAAACATCATTGTACATTGAAATTTCTGCTTGCGTATGCTTTAGAAGCAAGAATTAAGAGGACTACATTCATTATTTCAGCTGAAAAATGCTTAGTTTTTGATTTGTAGTCAACATTAATGAAATGTCCCCAACAGCGTTTTCAGCCCGAGTGGAGCGCATTTTGACTGTTTTTTTTAAAAACATCATTGTACATTGAAATTTCTGCTTGCGTATGCTTTAGAAGCAAGAATTAAGAGGACTACATTCATTATTTCAGCTGAAAAATGCTTAGTTTATGATTTATAGTCAACATTAAGGAAATGTTCCGAACAAGCGTTTTCAGCCCGAGTGGAGCACATTTTGACCGTTTTTTAAAAAACATCATTGTACATTGAAATTTCTTTTTGCGTATGCTTTAGAAGCAAGAATTAAGAGGACTACATTCATTATTTCAGCTGAAAAATGCTTAGTTTATGATTTATAGTCAACATTAATGTCATGTCCCAAACAAGCGTTTTCAGCCCGAGTGGAGCACATTTTGACTGTTTTTTTAAAAACATCATTGTACATTGAAATTTCTGCTTGCGTATGCTTTAGAAGCAAGAATTAAGAGGACTACATTCATTATTTCAGCTGAAAAATGCTTAGTTTATGATTTATAGTCAACATTAATGAAATGTTCCAAACAAGCGTTTTCAGCCCGAGTGGAGCACATTTTGACCGATTTTTTAAAAACATCATTGTACATTGAAATTTCTGTTTGTGTATGCTTTAGAAGCAAGAATTAAGAGGACTACATTCATTATTTCAGCTGAAAAATGCTTAGTTTATGATTTATAGTCAACATTAATGTAATGTCCCAAACAAGCGTTTTCAGCCCGAGTGGAGCACATTTTGACCGTTTTTTTAAAAACATCATTGTACATTGAAATTTCTGTTTGCGTATGCTTTAGAAGCAAGAATTAAGAGGACTACATTCATTATTTCAGCTGAAAAATGCTTAGTTTATGATTTATAGTCAACATTAATGAAATGTCCCCAACAGCGTTTTCAGCCCGAGTGGAGCACATTTTGACCGTTTTTTTAAAAACATCATTGTACATTTAATTTTCTGTTTGTGTATGCTTTAGAAGCAAGAATTAAGAGGACTACATTCATTATTTCAGCTGAAAAATGCTTAGTTTATGATTTATAGTCAACATTAATGAAATGTCCCCAACAGCGTTTTCAGCCCGAGTGGAGCACATTTTGACTGTTTTTTTAAAAACATCATTGTACATTGAAATTTCTGCTTGCGTATGCTTTAGAAGCAAGAATTAAGAGGACTACATTCATTATTTCAGCTGAAAAATGCTTAGTTTTTGATTTATAGTCAACATTAATGAAATGTCCCCAACAGCGTTTTCAGCCCGAGTGGAGCACATTTTGACTGTTTTTTTTAAAAACATCAATGTACATTGAAATTTCTGCTTGCGTATGCTTTAGAAGCAAGAATTAAAAGGACTACATTCATTATTTCAGCTGAAAAATGCTTAGTTTATGATTTATAGTCAACATTAATGAAATGTCCCCAACAGCGTTTTCAGCCCGAGTGGAGCACATTTTGACTGTTTTTTTAAAAACATCATTGTACATTGAAATTTCTGCTTGCGTATGCTTTAGAAGCAAGAATTAAGAGGACTACATTCATTATTTCAGCTGAAAAATGCTTAGTTTATGATTTATAGTCAACATTAATGAAATGTTCCAAACAAGCGTTTTCAGCCCGAGTGGAGCACATTTTGACCCTTTTTTTAAAAACATCATTGTACATTGAAATTTCTGCTTGCGTATGCTTTAGAAGCAAGAATTAAGAGGACTACATTCATTATTTCAGCTGAAAAATGCTTAGTTTATGATTTATAGTCAACATTAATGTCATGTCCCAAACAAGCGTTTTCAGCCCGAGTGGAGCACATTTTGACTGTTTTTTTAAAAACATCATTGTACATTGAAATTTCTGCTTGCGTATGCTTTAGAAGCAAGAATTAAGAGGACTACATTCATTATTTCAGCTGAAAAATGCTTTGTTTATGATTTATAGTCAACATTAATGAAATGTTCCAAACAAGCGTTTTCAGCCCGAGTGGAGCACATTTTGACCCTTTTTTTAAAAACATCATTGTACATTGAAATTTCTGCTTGCGTATGCTTTAGAAGCAAGAATTAAGAGGACTACATTCATTATTTCAGCTGAAAAATGCTTAGTTTTTGATTTGTAGTCAACATTAATGAAATGTCCCCAACAGCGTTTTCAGCCCGAGTGGAGCGCATTTTGACTGTTTTTTTTAAAAACATCATTGTACATTGAAATTTCTGCTTGCGTATGCTTTAGAAGCAAGAATTAAGAGGACTACATTCATTATTTCAGCTGAAAAATGCTTAGTTTATGATTTATAGTCAACATTAAGGAAATGTTCCGAACAAGCGTTTTCAGCCCGAGTGGAGCACATTTTGACCGTTTTTTAAAAAACATCATTGTACATTGAAATTTCTGCTTGCGTATGCTTTAGAAGCAAGAATTAAGAGGACTACATTCATTATTTCAGCTGAAAAATGCTTAGTTTATGATTTATAGTCAACATTAATGTCATGTCCCAAACAAGCGTTTTCAGCCCGAGTGGAGCACATTTTGACTGCTTTTTTAAAAACATCATTGTACATTGAAATTTCTGCTTGCGTATGCTTTAGAAGCAAGAATTAAGAGGACTACATTCATTATTTCAGCTGAAAAATGCTTAGTTTATGATTTATAGTCAACATTAATGAAATGTCCCCAACAGCGTTTTCAGCCCGAGTGGAGCGCATTTTGACTGTTTTTTTTAAAAACATCATTGTACATTGAAATTTCTGCTTGCGTATGCTTTAGAAGCAAGAATTAAGAGGACTACATTCATTATTTCAGCTGAAAAATGCTTAGTTTATGATTTATAGTCAACATTAATGAAATGTCCCCAACAGCGTTTTCAGCCCGAGTGGAGCACATTTTGACTGTTTTTTTAAAAACATCATTGTACATTGAAATTTCTGCTTGCGTATGCTTTAGAAGCAAGAATTAAGAGGACTACATTCATTATTTCAGCTGAAAAATGCTTAGTTTTTGATTTATAGTCAACGTTAATGAAATGTCCCCGACAGCGTTTTCAGCCCGAGTGGAGCACATTTTGACTGTTTTTTTTAAAAACATCATTGTACATTGAAATTTCTGTTTGTGTATGCTTTAGAAGCAAGAATTAAGAGGACTACATTCATTATTTCAGCTGAAAAATGCTTAGTTTATGATTTATAGTCAACATTAATGTAATGTCCCAAACAAGCGTTTTCAGCCCGAGTGGAGCACATTTTGACCGTTTTTTTAAAAACATCATTGTACATTGAAATTTCTGTTTGCGTATGCTTTAGAAGCAAGAATTAAGAGGACTACATTCATTATTTCAGCTGAAAAATGCTTAGTTTATGATTTATAGTCAACATTAATGTAATGTCCCAAACAAGCGTTTTCAGCCCGAGTGGAGCACATTTTGACTGTTTTTTTAAAAACATCATTGTACATTGAAATTTCTGCTTGCGTATGCTTTAGAAGCAAGAATTAAGAGGACTACATTCATTATTTCAGCTGAAAAATGCTTAGTTTATGATTTATAGTCAACATTAATGAAATGTTCCAAACAAGCGTTTTCAGCCCGAGTGGAGCACATTTTGACCGATTTTTTAAAAACATCATTGTACATTGAAATTTCTGTTTGTGTATGCTTTAGAAGCAAGAATTAAGAGGACTACATTCATTATTTAAGCTGAAAAATGCTTAGTTTATGATTTATAGTCAACATTAATGTAATGTCCCAAACAAGCGTTTTCAGCCCGAGTGGAGCACATTTTGACCGTTTTTTTAAAAACATCATTGTACATTGAAATTTCTGTTTGCGTATGCTTTAGAAGCAAGAATTAAGAGGACTACATTCATTATTTCACCTGAAAAATGCTTAGTTTATGATTTATAGTCAACATTAATGAAATGTCCCCAACAGCGTTTTCAGCCCGAGTGGAGCACATTTTGACTGTTTTTTTAAAAACATCATTGTACATTGAAATTTCTGCTTGCGTATGCTTTAGAAGCAAGAATTAAGAGGACTACATTCATTATTTCAGCTGAAAAATGCTTAGTTTATGATTTATAGTCAACATTAATGAAATGTTCCAAACAAGCGTTTTCAGCCCGAGTGGAGCACATTTTGACCCTTTTTTTAAAAACATCATTGTACATTGAAATTTCTGCTTGCGTATGCTTTAGAAGCAAGAATTAAGAGGACTACATTCATTATTTCAGCTGAAAAATGCTTAGTTTTTGATTTATAGTCAACAATAATGAAAAGTCCCCAACAGCGTTTTCAGCCCGAGTGGAGCGCATTTTGACTGTTTTTTTTAAAAACATCATTGTACATTGAAATTTCTGCTTGCGTATGCTTTAGAAGCAAGAATTAAGAGGACTACATTCATTATTTCAGCTGAAAAATGCTTAGTTTATGATTTATAGTCAACATTAAGGAAATGTTCCGAACAAGCGTTTTCGGCCCGAGTGGAGCACATTTTGACCGTTTTTTAAAAAACATCATTGTACATTGAAATTTCTTTTTGCGTATGCTTTAGAAGCAAGAATTAAGAGGACTACATTCATTATTTCAGCTGAAAAATGCTTAGTTTATGATTTATAGTCAACATTAATGTCATGTCCCAAACAAGCGTTTTCAGCCCGAGTGGAGCACATTTTGACTGTTTTTTTAAAAACATCATTGTACATTGAAATTTCTGCTTGCGTATGCTTTAGAAGCAAGAATTAAAGAGGACTACATTCATTATTTCAGCTGAAAAATGCTTAGTTTATGATTTATAGTCAACATTAATGAAATGTTCCAAACAAGCGTTTTCAGCCCGAGTGGAGCACATTTTGACCCTTTTTTTAAAAACATCATTGTACATTGAAATTTCTGCTTGCGTATGCTTTAGAAGCAAGAATTAAGAGGACTACATTCATTATTTCAGCTGAAAAATGCTTAGTTTTTGATTTGTAGTCAACATTAATGAAATGTCCCCAACAGCGTTTTCAGCCCGAGTGGAGCGCATTTTGACTGTTTTTTTTAAAAACATCATTGTACATTGAAATTTCTGCTTGCGTATGCTTTAGAAGCAAGAATTAAGAGGACTACATTCATTATTTCAGCTGAAAAATGCTTAGTTTATGATTTATAGTCAACATTAAGGAAATGTTCCGAACAAGCGTTTTCAGCCCGAGTGGAGCACATTTTGACCGTTTTTTAAAAAACATCATTGTACATTGAAATTTCTTTTTGCGTATGCTTTAGAAGCAAGAATTAAGAGGACTACATTCATTATTTCAGCTGAAAAATGCTTAGTTTATGATTTATAGTCAACATTAATGTCATGTCCCAAACAAGCGTTTTCAGCCCGAGTGGAGCACATTTTGACTGCTTTTTTAAAAACATCATTGTACATTGAAATTTCTGCTTGCGTATGCTTTAGAAGCAAGAATTAAGAGGACTACATTCATTATTTCAGCTGAAAAATGTTTAGTTTATGATTTATAGTCAACATTAATGAAATGTTCCAAACAAGCGTTTTCAGCCCGAGTGGAGCACATTTTGACCCTTTTTTTAAAAACATCATTGTACATTGAAATTTCTGCTTGCGTATGCTTTAGAAGCAAGAATTAAGAGGACTACATTCATTATTTCAGCTGAAAAATGCTTAGTTTATGATTTATAGTCAACATTAATGTCATGTCCCAAACAAGCGTTTTCAGCCCGAGTGGAGCACATTTTGACTGTTTTTTTAAAAACATCATTGTACATTGAAATTTCTGCTTGCGTATGCTTTAGAAGCAAGAATTAAGAGGACTACATTCATTATTTCAGCTGAAAAATGCTTAGTTTATGATTTATAGTCAACATTAATGAAATGTTCCAAACAAGCGTTTTCAGCCCGAGTGGAGCACATTTTGACCCTTTTTTTAAAAACATCATTGTACATTGAAATTTCTGCTTGCGTATGCTTTAGAAGCAAGAATTAAGAGGACTACATTCATTATTTCAGCTGAAAAATGCTTAGTTTATGATTTATAGTCAACATTAATGTCATGTCCCAAACAAGCGTTTTCAGCCCGAGTGGAGCACATTTTGACTGTTTTTTTAAAAACATCATTGTACATTGAAATTTCTGCTTGCGTATGCTTTAGAAGCAAGAATTAAGAGGACTACATTCATTATTTCAGCTGAAAAATGCTTAGTTTTTGATTTGTAGTCAACATTAATGAAATGTCCCCAACAGCGTTTTCAGCCCGAGTGGAGCGCATTTTGACTGTTTTTTTTAAAAACATCATTGTACATTGAAATTTCTGCTTGCGTATGCTTTAGAAGCAAGAATTAAGAGGACTACATTCATTATTTCAGCTGAAAAATGCTTAGTTTATGATTTATAGTCAACATTAAGGAAATGTTCCGAACAAGCGTTTTCAGCCCGAGTGGAGCACATTTTGACCGTTTTTTAAAAAACATCATTGTACATTGAAATTTCTGCTTGCGTATGCTTTAGAAGCAAGAATTAAGAGGACTACATTCATTATTTCAGCTGAAAAATGCTTAGTTTATGATTTATAGTCAACATTAATGAAATGTTCCAAACAAGCGTTTTCAGCCCGAGTGGAGCACATTTTGACCCTTTTTTTAAAAACATCATTGTACATTGAAATTTCTGCTTGCGTATGCTTTAGAAGCAAGAATTAAGAGGACTACATTCATTATTTCAGCTGAAAAATGCTTAGTTTATGATTTATAGTCAACATTAATGTCATGTCCCAAACAAGCGTTTTCAGCCCGAGTGGAGCACATTTTGACCCTTTTTTTAAAAACATCATTGTACATTGAAATTTCTGCTTGCGTATGCTTTAGAAGCAAGAATTAAGAGGACTACATTCATTATTTCAGCTGAAAAATGCTTAGTTTATGATTTATAGTCAACATTAATGTAATGTCCCAAACAAGCGTTTTCAGCCCGAGTGGAGCATATTTTGACCGTTTTTTTAAAAACATCATTGTACATTGAAATTTCTGTTTGCGTATGCTTTAGAAGCAAGAATTAAGAGGACTACATTCATTATTTCAGCTGAAAAATGCTTAGTTTATGATTTATAGTCAACATTAATGAAATGTCCCCAACAGCGTTTTCAGCCCGAGTGGAGCACATTTTGACCGTTTTTTTAAAAACATCATTGTACATTGAATTTTCTGTTTGTGTATGCTTTAGAAGCAAGAATTAAGAGGACTACATTCATTATTTCAGCTGAAAAATGCTTAGTTTATGATTTATAGTCAACATTAATGAAATGTCCCCAACAGCGTTTTCAGCCCGAGTGGAGCACATTTTGACTGTTTTTTTAAAAACATCATTGTACATTGAAATTTCTGCTTGCGTATGCTTTAGAAGCAAGAATTAAGAGGACTACATTCATTATTTCAGCTGAAAAATGCTTAGTTTTTGATTTATAGTCAACATTAATGAAATGTCCCCAACAGCGTTTTCAGCCCGAGTGGAGCACATTTTGACTGTTTTTTTTAAAAACATCATTGTACATTGAAATTTCTGCTTGCGTATGCTTTAGAAGCAAGAATTAAAAGGACTACATTCATTATTTCAGCTGAAAAATGCTTAGTTTATGATTTATAGTCAACATTAATGAAATGTCCCCAACAGCGTTTTCAGCCCGAGTGGAGCACATTTTGACTGTTTTTTTAAAAACATCATTGTACATTGAAATTTCTGCTTGCGTATGCTTTAGAAGCAAGAATTAAGAGGACTACATTCATTATTTCAGCTGAAAAATGCTTAGTTTATGATTTATAGTCAACATTAATGAAATGTTCCAAACAAGCGTTTTCAGCCCGAGTGGAGCACATTTTGACTGTTTTTTTAAAAACATCATTGTACATTGAAATTTCTGCTTGCGTATGCTTTAGAAGCAAGAATTAAGAGGACTACATTCATTATTTCAGCTGAAAAATGCTTAGTTTATGATTTATAGTCAACATTAATGTCATGTCCCAAACAAGCGTTTTCAGCCCGAGTGGAGCACATTTTGACTGTTTTTTTAAAAACATCATTGTACATTGAAATTTCTGCTTGCGTTTGCTTTAGAAGCAAGAATTAAGAGGACTACATTCATTATTTCAGCTGAAAAATGCTTAGTTTATGATTTATAGTCAACATTAATGAAATGTTCCAAACAAGCGTTTTCAGCCCGAGTGGAGCACATTTTGACCCTTTTTTTAAAAACATCATTGTACATTGAAATTTCTGCTTGCGTATGCTTTAGAAGCAAGAATTAAGAGGACTACATTCATTATTTCAGCTGAAAAATGCTTAGTTTTTGATTTGTAGTCAACATTAATGAAATGTCCCCAACAGCGTTTTCAGCCCGAGTGGAGCGCATTTTGACTGTTTTTTTTAAAAACATCATTGTACATTGAAATTTCTGCTTGCGTATGCTTTAGAAGCAAGAATTAAGAGGACTACATTCATTATTTCAGCTGAAAAATGCTTAGTTTATGATTTATAGTCAACATTAAGGAAATGTTCCGAACAAGCGTTTTCAGCCCGAGTGGAGCACATTTTGACCGTTTTTTAAAAAACATCATTGTACATTGAAATTTCTTTTTGCGTATGCTTTAGAAGCAAGAATTAAGAGGACTACATTCATTATTTCAGCTGAAAAATGCTTAGTTTATGATTTATAGTCAACATTAATGTCATGTCCCAAACAAGCGTTTTCAGCCCGAGTGGAGCACATTTTGACTGTTTTTTTAAAAACATCATTGTACATTGAAATTTCTGCTTGCGTATGCTTTAGAAGCAAGAATTAAGAGGACTACATTCATTATTTCAGCTGAAAAATGCTTAGTTTATGATTTATAGTCAACATTAATGAAATGTTCCAAACAAGCGTTTTCAGCCCGAGTGGAGCACATTTTGACTGTTTTTTTAAAAACATCATTGTACATTGAAATTTCTGCTTGCGTATGCTTTAGAAGCAAGAATTAAGAGGACTACATTCATTATTTCAGCTGAAAAATGCTTAGTTTATGATTTATAGTCAACATTAATGTCATGTCCCAAACAAGCGTTTTCAGCCCGAGTGGAGCACATTTTGACTGTTTTTTTAAAAACATCATTGTACATTGAAATTTCTGCTTGCGTATGCTTTAGAAGCAAGAATTAAGAGGACTACATTCATTATTTCAGCTGAAAAATGCTTAGTTTATGATTTATAGTCAACATTAATGAAATGTTCCAAACAAGCGTTTTCAGCCCGAGTGGAGCACATTTTGACCCTTTTTTTAAAAACATCATTGTACATTGAAATTTCTGCTTGCGTATGCTTTAGAAGCAAGAATTAAGAGGACTACATTCATTATTTCAGCTGAAAAATGCTTAGTTTTTGATTTGTAGTCAACATTAATGAAATGTCCCCAACAGCGTTTTCAGCCCGAGTGGAGCGCATTTTGACTGTTTTTTTTAAAAACATCATTGTACATTGAAATTTCTGCTTGCGTATGCTTTAGAAGCAAGAATTAAGAGGACTACATTCATTATTTCAGCTGAAAAATGCTTAGTTTATGATTTATAGTCAACATTAAGGAAATGTTCCGAACAAGCGTTTTCAGCCCGAGTGGAGCACATTTTGACCGTTTTTTAAAAAACATCATTGTACATTGAAATTTCTGTTTGCGTATGCTTTAGAAGCAAGAATTAAGAGGACTACATTCATTATTTCAGCTGAAAAATGCTTAGTTTATGATTTATAGTCAACATTAATGTAATGTCCCAAACAAGCGTTTTCAGCCCGAGTGGAGCACATTTTGACTGTTTTTTTAAAAACATCATTGTACATTGAAATTTCTGCTTGCGTATGCTTTAGAAGCAAGAATTAAGAGGACTACATTCATTATTTCAGCTGAAAAATGCTTAGTTTATGATTTATAGTCAACATTAATTAAATGTCCCCAACAGCGTTTTCAGCCCGAGTGGAGCACATTTTGACTGTTTTTTTAAAAACATCATTGTACATTGAAATTTCTGCTTGCGAATGCTTTAGAAGCAAGAATTAAGAGGACTACATTCATTATTTCAGCTGAAAAATGCTTAGTTTTTGATTTGTAGTCAACATTAATGAAATGTCCCCAACAGCGTTTTCAGCCCGAGTGGAGCACATTTTGACTGTTTTTTTTAAAAACATCATTGTACATTGAAATTTCTGCTTGCGTATGCTTTAGAAGCAAGAATTAAGAGGACTACTTTCATTATTTCAGCTGAAAAATGCTTAGTTTTTGATTTGTAGTCAACATTAATGAAATGTCCCCAACAGCGTTTTCAGCCCGAGTGGAGCGCATTTTGACTGTTTTTTTTAAAAACATCATTGTACATTGAAATTTCTGCTTGCGTATGCTTTAGAAGCAAGAATTAAGAGGACTACATTCATTATTTCAGCTGAAAAATGCTTAGTTTATGATTTATAGTCAACATTAAGGAAATGTTCCGAACAAGCGTTTTCAGCCCGAGTGGAGCACATTTTGACCGTTTTTTAAAAAACATCATTGTACATTGAAATTTCTTTTTGCGTATGCTTTAGAAGCAAGAATTAAGAGGACTACATTCATTATTTCAGCTGAAAAATGCTTAGTTTATGATTTATAGTCAACATTAATGTAATGTCCCAAACAAGCGTTTTCAGCCCGAGTGGAGCACATTTTGACTGTTTTTTTAAAAACATCATTGTACATTGAAATTTCTGCTTGCGTATGCTTTAGAAGCAAGAATTAAGAGGACTACATTCATTATTTCAGCTGAAAAATGCTTAGTTTATGATTTATCGTCAACATTAATGTCATGTCCCAAACAAGCGTTTTCAGCCCGAGTGGAGCACATTTTGACTGTTTTTTTAAAAACATCATTGTACATTGAAATTTCTGCTTGCGTATGCTTTAGAAGCAAGAATTAAGAGGACTACATTCATTATTTCAGCTGAAAAATGCTTAGTTTATGATTTATAGTCAACATTAATGAAATGTTCCAAACAAGCGTTTTCAGCCCGAGTGGAGCACATTTTGACCCTTTTTTTAAAAACATCATTGTACATTGAAATTTCTGCTTGCGTATGCTTTAGAAGCAAGAATTAAGAGGACTACATTCATTATTTCAGCTGAAAAATGCTTAGTTTATGATTTATAGTCAACATTAATGTCATGTCCCAAACAAGCGTTTTCAGCCCGAGTGGAGCACATTTTGACTGTTTTTTTAAAAACATCATTGTACATTGAAATTTCTGCTTGCGTATGCTTTAGAAGCAAGAATTAAGAGGACTACATTCATTATTTCAGCTGAAAAATGCTTAGTTTATGATTTATAGTCAACATTAATGAAATGTTCCAAACAAGCGTTTTCAGCCCGAGTGGAGCACATTTTGACCCTTTTTTTAAAAACATCATTGTACATTGAAATTTCTGCTTGCGTATGCTTTAGAAGCAAGAATTAAGAGGACTACATTCATTATTTCAGCTGAAAAATGCTTAGTTTTTGATTTGTAGTCAACATTAATGAAATGTCCCCAACAGCGTTTTCAGCCCGAGTGGAGCGCATTTTGACTGTTTTTTTTAAAAACATCATTGTACATTGAAATTTCTGCTTGCGTATGCTTTAGAAGCAAGAATTAAGAGGACTACATTCATTATTTCAGCTGAAAAATGCTTAGTTTATGATTTATAGTCAACATTAATGTAATGTCCCCAACAGCGTTTTCAGCCCGAGTGGAGCACATTTTGACTGTTTTTTTTAAAAACATCATTGTACATTGAAATTTCTGCTTGCGTATGCTTTAGAAGCAAGAATTAAGAGGACTACATTCATTATTTCAGCTGAAAAATGCTTAGTTTATGATTTATAGTCAACATTAAGGAAATGTTCCGAACAAGCGTTTTCAGCCCGAGTGGAGCACATTTTGACCGTTTTTTTAAAAACATCATTGTACATTGAAATTTCTGCTTGCGTATGCTTTAGAAGCAAGAATTAAGAGGACTACATTCATTATTTCAGCTGAAAAATGCTTAGTTTATGATTTATAGTCAACATTAATGAAATGTCCCCAACAGCGTTTTCAGCCCGAGTGGAGCGCATTTTGACTGTTTTTTTTAAAAACATCATTGTACATTGAAATTTCTGCTTGCGTATGCTTTAGAAGCAAGAATTAAGAGGACTACATTCATTATTTCAGCTGAAAAATGCTTAGTTTATGATTTATAGTCAACATTAATGAAATGTCCCCAACAGCGTTTTCAGCCCGAGTGGAGCACATTTTGACTGTTTTTTTAAAAACATCATTGTACATTGAAATTTCTGCTTGCGTATGCTTTAGAAGCAAGAATTAAGAGGACTACATTCATTATTTCAGCTGAAAAATGCTTAGTTTTTGATTTGTAGTCAACATTAATGAAATGTCCCCAACAGCGTTTTCAGCCCGAGTGGAGCACATTTTGACTGTTTTTTTAAAAACATCATTGTACATTGAAATTTCTGCTTGCGTATGCTTTAGAAGCAAGAATTAAGAGGACTACATTCATTATTTCAGCTGAAAAATGCTTAGTTTTTGATTTGTAGTCAACATTAATGAAATGTCCCCAACAGCGTTTTCAGCCCGAGTGGAGCACATTTTGACTGTTTTTTTTAAAAACATCATTGTACATTGAAATTTCTGCTTGCGTATGCTTTAGAAGCAAGAATTAAGAGGACTACATTCATTATTTCAGCTGAAAAATGCTTAGTTTATGATTTATAGTCAACATTAAGGAAATGTTCCGAACAAGCGTTTTCAGCCCGAGTGGAGCACATTTTGACCGTTTTTTTAAAAACATCATTGTACATTGAAATTTCTGCTTGCGTATGCTTTAGAAGCAAGAATTAAGAGGACTACATTCATTATTTCAGCTGAAAAATGCTTAGTTTATGATTTATAGTCAACATTAATGAAATGTCCCCAACAGCGTTTTCAGCCCGAGTGGAGCACATTTTGACTGTTTTTTTTAAAAACATCATTGTACATTGAAATTTCTGCTTGCGTATGCTTTAGAAGCAAGAATTAAGAGGACTACATTCATTATTTCAGCTGAAAAATGCTTAGTTTATGATTTATAGTCAACATTAATGAAATGTTCCAAACAAGCGTTTTCAGCCCGAGTGGAGCACATTTTGACCGTTTTTTTAAAAACATCATTGTACATTGAAATTTCTGTTTGTGTATGCCTTAGAAGCAAGAATTAAGAGGACTACATTCATTATTTCAGCTGAAAAATGCTTAGTTTATGATTTATAGTCAACATTAATGTAATGTCCCAAACAAGCGTTTTCAGCCCGAGTGGAGCACATTTTGACCGTTTTTTTAAAAACATCATTGTACATTGAAATTTCTGCTTGCGTATGCTTTAGAAGCAAGAATTAAGAGGACTACATTCATTATTTCAGCTGAAAAATGCTTAGTTTATGATTTATAGTCAACATTAATGAAATGTCCCCAACAGCGTTTTCAGCCCGAGTGGAGCGCATTTTGACTGTTTTTTTTAAAAACATCATTGTACATTGAAATTTCTGCTTGCGTATGCTTTAGAAGCAAGAATTAAGAGGACTACATTCATTATTTCAGCTGAAAAATGCTTAGTTTATGATTTATAGTCAACATTAATGAAATGTCCCCAACAGCGTTTTCAGCCCGAGTGGAGCACATTTTGACTGTTTTTTTTAAAAACATCATTGTACATTGAAATTTCTGCTTGCGTATGCTTTAGAAGCAAGAATTAAGAGGACTACATTCATTATTTCAGCTGAAAAATGCTTAGTTTTTGATTTGTAGTCAACATTAATGAAATGTCCCCAACAGCGTTTTCAGCCCGAGTGGAGCACATTTTGACTGTTTTTTTAAAAACATCATTGTACATTGAAATTTCTGCTTGCGTATGCTTTAGAAGCAAGAATTAAGAGGACTACATTCATTATTTCAGCTGAAAAATGCTTAGTTTTTGATTTGTAGTCAACATTAATGAAATGTCCCCAACAGCGTTTTCAGCCCGAGTGGAGCACATTTTGACTGTTTTTTTTAAAAACATCATTGTACATTGAAATTTCTGCTTGCGTATGCTTTAGAAGCAAGAATTAAGAGGACTACATTCATTATTTCAGCTGAAAAATGCTTAGTTTATGATTTATAGTCAACATTAAGGAAATGTTCCGAACAAGCGTTTTCAGCCCGAGTGGAGCACATTTTGACCGTTTTTTTAAAAACATCATTGTACATTGAAATTTCTGCTTGCGTATGCTTTAGAAGCAAGAATTAAGAGGACTACATTCATTATTTCAGCTGAAAAATGCTTAGTTTATGATTTATAGTCAACATTAAAGAAATGTCCCCAACAGCGTTTTCAGCCCGAGTGGAGCACATTTTGACTGTTTTTTTTAAAAACATCATTGTACATTGAAATTTCTGCTTGCGTATGCTTTAGAAGCAAGAATTAAGAGGACTACATTCATTATTTCAGCTGAAAAATGCTTAGTTTATGATTTATAGTCAACATTAATGAAATGTTCCAAACAACCGTTTTCAGCCCGAGTGGAGCACATTTTGACCGTTTTTTTAAAAACATCATTGTACATTGAAATTTCTGTTTGTGTATGCTTTAGAAGCAAGAATTAAGAGGACTACATTCATTATTTCAGCTGAAAAATGCTTAGTTTATGATTTATAGTCAACATTAATGTAATGTCCCAAACAAGCGTTTTCAGCCCGAGTGGAGCACATTTTGACCGTTTTTTTAAAAACATCATTGTACATTGAAATTTCTGTTTGCGTATGCTTTAGAAGCAAGAATTAAGAGGACTACATTCATTATTTCAGCTGAAAAATGCTTAGTTTATGATTTATAGTCAACATTAATGTAATGTCCCAAACAAGCGTTTTCAGCCCGAGTGGAGCACATTTTGACTGTTTTTTTAAAAACATCATTGTACATTGAAATTTCTGCTTGCGTATGCTTTAGAAGCAAGAATTAAGAGGACTACATTCATTATTTCAGCTGAAAAATGCTTAGTTTATGATTTATAGTCAACATTAATGAAATGTTCCAAACAAGCGTTTTCAGCCCGAGTGGAGCACATTTTGACCGATTTTTTAAAAACATCATTGTACATTGAAATTTCTGTTTGTGTATGCTTTAGAAGCAAGAATTAAGAGGACTACATTCATTATTTCAGCTGAAAAATGCTTAGTTTATGATTTATAGTCAACATTAATGTAATGTCCCAAACAAGCGTTTTCAGCCCGAGTGGAGCACATTTTGACCGTTTTTTTAAAAACATCATTGTACATTGAAATTTCTGTTTGCGTATGCTTTAGAAGCAAGAATTAAGAGGACTACATTCATTATTTCAGCTGAAAAATGCTTAGTTTATGATTTATAGTCAACAATAATGAAATGTCCCCAACAGCGTTTTCAGCCCGAGTGGAGCACATTTTGACCGTTTTTTTAAAAACATCATTGTACATTTAATTTTCTGTTTGTGTATGCTTTAGAAGCAAGAATTAAGAGGACTACATTCATTATTTCAGCTGAAAAATGCTTAGTTTATGATTTATAGTCAACATTAATGAAATGTCCCCAACAGCGTTTTCAGCCCGAGTGGAGCACATTTTGACTGTTTTTTTAAAAACATCATTGTACATTGAAATTTCTGCTTGCGTATGCTTTAGAAGCAAGAATTAAGAGGACTACATTCATTATTTCAGCTGAAAAATGCTTAGTTTTTGATTTATAGTCAACATTAATGAAATGTCCCCAACAGCGTTTTCAGCCCGAGTGGAGCACATTTTGACTGTTTTTTTTAAAAACATCAATGTACATTGAAATTTCTGCTTGCGTATGCTTTAGAAGCAAGAATTAAAAGGACTACATTCATTATTTCAGCTGAAAAATGCTTAGTTTATGATTTATAGTCAACATTAATGAAATGTCCCCAACAGCGTTTTCAGCCCGAGTGGAGCACATTTTGACCGTTTTTTTAAAAACATCATTGTACATTGAAATTTCTGCTTGCGTATGCTTTAGAAGCAAGAATTAAGAGGACTACATTCATTATTTCAGCTGAAAAATGCTTAGTTTATGATTTATAGTCAACATTAATGTCATGTCCCAAACAAGCGTTTTCAGCCCGAGTGGAGCACATTTTGACTGTTTTTTTAAAAACATCATTGTACATTGAAATTTCTGCTTGCGTATGCTTTAGAAGCAAGAATTAAGAGGACTACATTCATTATTTCAGCTGAAAAATGCTTAGTTTATGATTTATAGTCAACATTAATGAAATGTTCCAAACAAGCGTTTTCAGCCCGAGTGGAGCACATTTTGACCCTTTTTTTAAAAACATCATTGTACATTGAAATTTCTGCTTGCGTATGCTTTAGAAGCAAGAATTAAGAGGACTACATTCATTATTTCAGCTGAAAAATGCTTAGTTTTTGATTTGTAGTCAACATTAATGAAATGTCCCCAACAGCGTTTTCAGCCCGAGTGGAGCGCATTTTGACTGTTTTTTTTAAAAACATCATTGTACATTGAAATTTCTGCTTGCGTATGCTTTAGAAGCAAGAATTAAGAGGACTACATTCATTATTTCAGCTGAAAAATGCTTAGTTTATGATTTATAGTCAACATTAAGGAAATGTTCCGAACAAGCGTTTTCAGCCCGAGTGGAGCACATTTTGACCGTTTTTTAAAAAACATCATTGTACATTGAAATTTCTTTTTGCGTATGCTTTAGAAGCAAGAATTAAGAGGACTACATTCATTATTTCAGCTGAAAAATGCTTAGTTTATGATTTATAGTCAACATTAATGTCATGTCCCAAACAAGCGTTTTCAGCCCGAGTGGAGCACATTTTGACTGTTTTTTTAAAAACATCATTGTACATTGAAATTTCTGCTTGCGTATGCTTTAGAAGCAAGAATTAAGAGGACTACATTCATTATTTCAGCTGAAAAATGCTTAGTTTATGATTTATAGTCAACATTAATGAAATGTTCCAAACAAGCGTTTTCAGCCCGAGTGGAGCACATTTTGACCCTTTTTTTAAAAACATCATTGTACATTGAAATTTCTGCTTGCGTATGCTTTAGAAGCAAGAATTAAGAGGACTACATTCATTATTTCAGCTGAAAAATGCTTAGTTTTTGATTTGTAGTCAACATTAATGAAATGTCCCCAACAGCGTTTTCAGCCCGAGTGGAGCGCATTTTGACTGTTTTTTTTAAAAACATCATTGTACATTGAAATTTCTGCTTGCGTATGCTTTAGAAGCAAGAATTAAGAGGACTACATTCATTATTTCAGCTGAAAAATGCTTAGTTTATGATTTATAGTCAACATTAAGGAAATGTTCCGAACAAGCGTTTTCAGCCCGAGTGGAGCACATTTTGACCGTTTTTTAAAAAAACATCATTGTACATTGAAATTTCTTTTTGCGTATGCTTTAGAAGCAAGAATTAAGAGGACTACATTCATTATTTCAGCTGAAAAATGCTTAGTTTATGATTTATAGTCAACATTAATGTCATGTCCCAAACAAGCGTTTTCAGCCCGAGTGGAGCACATTTTGACTGCTTTTTTAAAAACATCATTGTACATTGAAATTTCTGCTTGCGTATGCTTTAGAAGCAAGAATTAAGAGGACTACATTCATTATTTCAGCTGAAAAATGCTTAGTTTATGATTTATAGTCAACATTAATGAAATGTTCCAAACAAGCGTTTTCAGCCCGAGTGGAGCACATTTTGACCCTTTTTTTAAAAACATCATTGTACATTGAAATTTCTGCTTGCGTATGCTTTAGAAGCAAGAATTAAGAGGACTACATTCATTATTTCAGCTGAAAAATGCTTAGTTTATGATTTATAGTCAACATTAATGTCATGTCCCAAACAAGCGTTTTCAGCCCGAGTGGAGCACATTTTGACTGTTTTTTTAAAAACATCATTGTACATTGAAATTTCTGCTTGCGTATGCTTTAGAAGCAAGAATTAAGAGGACTACATTCATTATTTCAGCTGAAAAATGCTTAGTTTATGATTTATAGTCAACATTAATGAAATGTTCCAAACAAGCGTTTTCAGCCCGAGTGGAGCACATTTTGACCCTTTTTTTAAAAACATCATTGTACATTGAAATTTCTGCTTGCGTATGCTTTAGAAGCAAGAATTAAGAGGACTACATTCATTATTTCAGCTGAAAAATGCTTAGTTTATGATTTATAGTCAACATTAATGTCATGTCCCAAACAAGCGTTTTCAGCCCGAGTGGAGCACATTTTGACTGTTTTTTTAAAAACATCATTGTACATTGAAATTTCTGCTTGCGTATGCTTTAGAAGCAAGAATTAAGAGGACTACATTCATTATTTCAGCTGAAAAATGCTTAGTTTATGATTTATAGTCAACATTAATGAAATGTTCCAAACAAGCGTTTTCAGCCCGAGTGGAGCACATTTTGACCCTTTTTTTAAAAACATCATTGTACATTGAAATTTCTGCTTGCGTATGCTTTAGAAGCAAGAATTAAGAGGACTACATTCATTATTTCAGCTGAAAAATGCTTAGTTTTTGATTTGTAGTCAACATTAATGAAATGTCCCCAACAGCGTTTTCAGCCCGAGTGGAGCGCATTTTGACTGTTTTTTTTAAAAACATCATTGTACATTGAAATTTCTGCTTGCGTATGCTTTAGAAGCAAGAATTAAGAGGACTACATTCATTATTTCAGCTGAAAAATGCTTAGTTTATGATTTATAGTCAACATTAAGGAAATGTTCCGAACAAGCGTTTTCAGCCCGAGTGGAGCACATTTTGACCGTTTTTTAAAAAACATCATTGTACATTGAAATTTCTGCTTGCGTATGCTTTAGAAGCAAGAATTAAGAGGACTACATTCATTATTTCAGCTGAAAAATGCTTAGTTTATGATTTATAGTCAACATTAATGAAATGTTCCAAACAAGCGTTTTCAGCCCGAGTGGAGCACATTTTGACCCTTTTTTTAAAAACATCATTGTACATTGAAATTTCTGCTTGCGTATGCTTTAGAAGCAAGAATTAAGAGGACTACATTCATTATTTCAGCTGAAAAATGCTTAGTTTATGATTTATAGTCAACATTAATGTCATGTCCCAAACAAGCGTTTTCAGCCCGAGTGGAGCACATTTTGACCCTTTTTTTAAAAACATCATTGTACATTGAAATTTCTGCTTGCGTATGCTTTAGAAGCAAGAATTAAGAGGACTACATTCATTATTTCAGCTGAAAAATGCTTAGTTTATGATTTATAGTCAACATTAATGTAATGTCCCAAACAAGCGTTTTCAGCCCGAGTGGAGCACATTTTGACCGTTTTTTTAAAAACATCATTGTACATTGAAATTTCTGTTTGCGTATGCTTTAGAAGCAAGAATTAAGAGGACTACATTCATTATTTCAGCTGAAAAATGCTTAGTTTATGATTTATAGTCAACATTAATGAAATGTCCCCAACAGCGTTTTCAGCCCGAGTGGAGCACATTTTGACCGTTTTTTTAAAAACATCATTGTACATTGAATTTTCTGTTTGTGTATGCTTTAGAAGCAAGAATTAAGAGGACTACATTCATTATTTCAGCTGAAAAATGCTTAGTTTATGATTTATAGTCAACATTAATGAAATGTCCCCAACAGCGTTTTCAGCCCGAGTGGAGCACATTTTGACTGTTTTTTTAAAAACATCATTGTACATTGAAATTTCTGCTTGCGTATGCTTTAGAAGCAAGAATTAAGAGGACTACATTCATTATTTCAGCTGAAAAATGCTTAGTTTTTGATTTATAGTCAACATTAATGAAATGTCCCCAACAGCGTTTTCAGCCCGAGTGGAGCACATTTTGACTGTTTTTTTTAAAAACATCATTGTACATTGAAATTTCTGCTTGCGTATGCTTTAGAAGCAAGAATTAAAAGGACTACATTCATTATTTCAGCTGAAAAATGCTTAGTTTATGATTTATAGTCAACATTAATGAAATGTCCCCAACAGCGTTTTCAGCCCGAGTGGAGCACATTTTGACTGTTTTTTTAAAAACATCATTGTACATTGAAATTTCTGCTTGCGTATGCTTTAGAAGCAAGAATTAAGAGGACTACATTCATTATTTCAGCTGAAAAATGCTTAGTTTATGATTTATAGTCAACATTAATGAAATGTTCCAAACAAGCGTTTTCAGCCCGAGTGGAGCACATTTTGACTGTTTTTTTAAAAACATCATTGTACATTGAAATTTCTGCTTGCGTATGCTTTAGAAGCAAGAATTAAGAGGACTACATTCATTATTTCAGCTGAAAAATGCTTAGTTTATGATTTATAGTCAACATTAATGTCATGTCCCAAACAAGCGTTTTCAGCCCGAGTGGAGCACATTTTGACTGTTTTTTTAAAAACATCATTGTACATTGAAATTTCTGCTTGCGTTTGCTTTAGAAGCAAGAATTAAGAGGACTACATTCATTATTTCAGCTGAAAAATGCTTAGTTTATGATTTATAGTCAACATTAATGAAATGTTCCAAACAAGCGTTTTCAGCCCGAGTGGAGCACATTTTGACCCTTTTTTTAAAAACATCATTGTACATTGAAATTTCTGCTTGCGTATGCTTTAGAAGCAAGAATTAAGAGGACTACATTCATTATTTCAGCTGAAAAATGCTTAGTTTTTGATTTGTAGTCAACATTAATGAAATGTCCCCAACAGCGTTTTCAGCCCGAGTGGAGCGCATTTTGACTGTTTTTTTTAAAAACATCATTGTACATTGAAATTTCTGCTTGCGTATGCTTTAGAAGCAAGAATTAAGAGGACTACATTCATTATTTCAGCTGAAAAATGCTTAGTTTATGATTTATAGTCAACATTAAGGAAATGTTCCGAACAAGCGTTTTCAGCCCGAGTGGAGCACATTTTGACCGTTTTTTAAAAAACATCATTGTACATTGAAATTTCTTTTTGCGTATGCTTTAGAAGCAAGAATTAAGAGGACTACATTCATTATTTCAGCTGAAAAATGCTTAGTTTATGATTTATAGTCAACATTAATGTCATGTCCCAAACAAGCGTTTTCAGCCCGAGTGGAGCACATTTTGACTGTTTTTTTAAAAACATCATTGTACATTGAAAATTCTGCTTGCGTATGCTTTAGAAGCAAGAATTAAGAGGACTACATTCATTATTTCAGCTGAAAAATGCTTAGTTTATGATTTATAGTCAACATTAATGAAATGTTCCAAACAAGCGTTTTCAGCCCGAGTGGAGCACATTTTGACCCTTTTTTTAAAAACATCATTGTACATTGAAATTTCTGCTTGCGTATGCTTTAGAAGCAAGAATTAAGAGGACTACATTCATTATTTCAGCTGAAAAATGCTTAGTTTATGATTTATAGTCAACATTAAGGAAATGTTCCGAACAAGCGTTTTCAGCCCGAGTGGAGCACATTTTGACCGTTTTTTTAAAAACATCATTGTACATTGAAATTTCTGCTTGCGTATGCTTTAGAAGCAAGAATTAAGAGGACTACATTCATTATTTCAGCTGAAAAATGCTTAGTTTATGATTTATAGTCAACATTAATGAAATGTCCCCAACAGCGTTTTCAGCCCGAGTGGAGCACATTTTGACTGTTTTTTTTAAAAACATCATTGTACATTGAAATTTCTGCTTGCGTATGCTTTAGAAGCAAGAATTAAGAGGACTACATTCATTATTTCAGCTGAAAAATGCTTAGTTTATGATTTATAGTCAACATTAATGAAATGTTCCAAACAAGCGTTTTCAGCCCGAGTGGAGCACATTTTGACCGTTTTTTTAAAAACATCATTGTACATTGAAATTTCTGTTTGTGTATGCTTTAGAAGCAAGAATTAAGAGGACTACATTCATTATTTCAGCTGAAAAATGCTTAGTTTATGATTTATAGTCAACATTAATGTAATGTCCCAAACAAGCGTTTTCAGCCCGAGTGGAGCACATTTTGACCGTTTTTTTAAAAACATCATTGTACATTGAAATTTCTGCTTGCGTATGCTTTAGAAGCAAGAATTAAGAGGACTACATTCATTATTTCAGCTGAAAAATGCTTAGTTTATGATTTATAGTCAACATTAATGAAATGTCCCCAACAGCGTTTTCAGCCCGAGTGGAGCGCATTTTGACTGTTTTTTTTAAAAACATCATTGTACATTGAAATTTCTGCTTGCGTATGCTTTAGAAGCAAGAATTAAGAGGACTACATTCATTATTTCAGCTGAAAAATGCTTAGTTTATGATTTATAGTCAACATTAATGAAATGTCCCCAACAGCGTTTTCAGCCCGAGTGGAGCACATTTTGACTGTTTTTTTTAAAAACATCATTGTACATTGAAATTTCTGCTTGCGTATGCTTTAGAAGCAAGAATTAAGAGGACTACATTCATTATTTCAGCTGAAAAATGCTTAGTTTTTGATTTGTAGTCAACATTAATGAAATGTCCCCAACAGCGTTTTCAGCCCGAGTGGAGCACATTTTGACTGTTTTTTTTAAAAACATCATTGTACATTGAAATTTCTGCTTGCGTATGCTTTAGAAGCAAGAATTAAGAGGACTACATTCATTATTTCAGCTGAAAAATGCTTAGTTTATGATTTATAGTCAACATTAAGGAAATGTTCCGAACAAGCGTTTTCAGCCCGAGTGGAGCACATTTTGACCGTTTTTTTAAAAACATCATTGTACATTGAAATTTCTGCTTGCGTATGCTTTAGAAGCAAGAATTAAGAGGACTACATTCATTATTTCAGCTGAAAAATGCTTAGTTTATGATTTATAGTCAACATTAAAGAAATGTCCCCAACAGCGTTTTCAGCCCGAGTGGAGCACATTTTGACTGTTTTTTTTAAAAACATCATTGTACATTGAAATTTCTGCTTGCGTATGCTTTAGAAGCAAGAATTAAGAGGACTACATTCATTATTTCAGCTGAAAAATGCTTAGTTTATGATTTATAGTCAACATTAATGAAATGTTCCAAACAAGCGTTTTCAGCCCGAGTGGAGCACATTTTGACCGTTTTTTTTAAAAACATCATTGTACATTGAAATTTCTGTTTGTGTATGCTTTAGAAGCAAGAATTAAGAGGACTACATTCATTATTTCAGCTGAAAAATGCTTAGTTTATGATTTATAGTCAACATTAATGTAATGTCCCAAACAAGCGTTTTCAGCCCGAGTGGAGCACATTTTGACCGTTTTTTTAAAAACATCATTGTACATTGAAATTTCTGTTTGCGTATGCTTTAGAAGCAAGAATTAAGAGGACTACATTCATTATTTCAGCTGAAAAATGCTTAGTTTATGATTTATAGTCAACATTAATGTAATGTCCCAAACAAGCGTTTTCAGCCCGAGTGGAGCACATTTTGACTGTTTTTTTAAAAACATCATTGTACATTGAAATTTCTGCTTGCGTATGCTTTAGAAGCAAGAATTAAGAGGACTACATTCATTATTTCAGCTGAAAAATGCTTAGTTTATGATTTATAGTCAACATTAATGAAATGTTCCAAACAAGCGTTTTCAGCCCGAGTGGAGCACATTTTGACCGATTTTTTAAAAACATCATTGTACATTGAAATTTCTGTTTGTGTATGCTTTAGAAGCAAGAATTAAGAGGACTACATTCATTATTTAAGCTGAAAAATGCTTAGTTTATGATTTATAGTCAACATTAATGTAATGTCCCAAACAAGCGTTTTCAGCCCGAGTGGAGCACATTTTGACCGTTTTTTTAAAAACATCATTGTACATTGAAATTTCTGTTTGCGTATGCTTTAGAAGCAAGAATTAAGAGGACTACATTCATTATTTCAGCTGAAAAATGCTTAGTTTATGATTTATAGTCAACATTAATGAAATGTCCCCAACAGCGTTTTCAGCCCGAGTGGAGCACATTTTGACCGTTTTTTTAAAAACATCATTGTACATTTAATTTTCTGTTTGTGTATGCTTTAGAAGCAAGAATTAAGAGGACTACATTCATTATTTCAGCTGAAAAATGCTTAGTTTATGATTTATAGTCAACATTAATGAAATGTCCCCAACAGCGTTTTCAGCCCGAGTGGAGCACATTTTGACTGTTTTTTTAAAAACATCATTGTACATTGAAATTTCTGCTTGCGTATGCTTTAGAAGCAAGAATTAAGAGGACTACATTCATTATTTCAGCTGAAAAATGCTTAGTTTATGATTTATAGTCAACATTAATGAAATGTCCCCAACAGCGTTTTCAGCCCGAGTGGAGCACATTTTGACTGTTTTTTTTAAAAACATCAATGTACATTGAAATTTCTGCTTGCGTATGCTTTAGAAGCAAGAATTAAAAGGACTACATTCATTATTTCAGCTGAAAAATGCTTAGTTTATGATTTATAGTCAACATTAATGAAATGTCCCCAACAGCGTTTTCAGCCCGAGTGGAGCACATTTTGACCGTTTTTTTAAAAACATCATTGTACATTGAAATTTCTGCTTGCGTATGCTTTAGAAGCAAGAATTAAGAGGACTACATTCATTATTTCAGCTGAAAAATGCTTAGTTTATGATTTATAGTCAACATTAATGTCATGTCCCAAACAAGCGTTTTCAGCCCGAGTGGAGCACATTTTGACTGTTTTTTTAAAAACATCATTGTACATTGAAATTTCTGCTTGCGTATGCTTTAGAAGCAAGAATTAAGAGGACTACATTCATTATTTCAGCTGAAAAATGCTTAGTTTATGATTTATAGTCAACATTAATGAAATGTTCCAAACAAGCGTTTTCAGCCCGAGTGGAGCACATTTTGACCCTTTTTTTAAAAACATCATTGTACATTGAAATTTCTGCTTGCGTATGCTTTAGAAGCAAGAATTAAGAGGACTACATTCATTATTTCAGCTGAAAAATGCTTAGTTTATGATTTATAGTCAACATTAATGTCATGTCCCAAACAAGCGTTTTCAGCCCGAGTGGAGCACATTTTGACTGTTTTTTTAAAAACATCATTGTACATTGAAATTTCTGCTTGCGTATGCTTTAGAAGCAAGAATTAAGAGGACTACATTCATTATTTCAGCTGAAAAATGCTTAGTTTATGATTTATAGTCAACATTAATGAAATGTTCCAAACAAGCGTTTTCAGCCCGAGTGGAGCACATTTTGACCCTTTTTTTAAAAACATCATTGTACATTGAAATTTCTGCTTGCGTATGCTTTAGAAGCAAGAATTAAGAGGACTACATTCATTATTTCAGCTGAAAAATGCTTAGTTTATGATTTATAGTCAACATTAATGTCATGTCCCAAACAAGCGTTTTCAGCCCGAGTGGAGCACATTTTGACTGTTTTTTTAAAAACATCATTGTACATTGAAATTTCTGCTTGCGTATGCTTTAGAAGCAAGAATTAAGAGGACTACATTCATTATTTCAGCTGAAAAATGCTTAGTTTATGATTTATAGTCAACATTAATGAAATGTTCCAAACAAGCGTTTTCAGCCCGAGTGGAGCACATTTTGACCCTTTTTTTAAAAACATCATTGTACATTGAAATTTCTGCTTGCGTATGCTTTAGAAGCAAGAATTAAGAGGACTACATTCATTATTTCAGCTGAAAAATGCTTAGTTTTTGATTTGTAGTCAACATTAATGAAATGTCCCCAACAGCGTTTTCAGCCCGAGTGGAGCGCATTTTGACTGTTTTTTTTAAAAACATCATTGTACATTGAAATTTCTGCTTGCGTATGCTTTAGAAGCAAGAATTAAGAGGACTACATTCATTATTTCAGCTGAAAAATGCTTAGTTTATGATTTATAGTCAACATTAAGGAAATGTTCCGAACAAGCGTTTTCAGCCCGAGTGGAGCACATTTTGACCGTTTTTTAAAAAACATCATTGTACATTGAAATTTCTTTTTGCGTATGCTTTAGAAGCAAGAATTAAGAGGACTACATTCATTATTTCAGCTGAAAAATGCTTAGTTTATGATTTATAGTCAACATTAATGTCATGTCCCAAACAAGCGTTTTCAGCCCGAGTGGAGCACATTTTGACTGTTTTTTTAAAAACATCATTGTACATTGAAATTTCTGCTTGCGTATGCTTTAGAAGCAAGAATTAAGAGGACTACATTCATTATTTCAGCTGAAAAATGCTTAGTTTATGATTTATAGTCAACATTAATGAAATGTTCCAAACAAGCGTTTTCAGCCCGAGTGGAGCACATTTTGACCCTTTTTTTAAAAACATCATTGTACATTGAAATTTCTGCTTGCGTATGCTTTAGAAGCAAGAATTAAGAGGACTACATTCATTATTTCAGCTGAAAAATGCTTAGTTTTTGATTTGTAGTCAACATTAATGAAATGTCCCCAACAGCGTTTTCAGCCCGAGTGGAGCGCATTTTGACTGTTTTTTTTAAAAACATCATTGTACATTGAAATTTCTGCT
The DNA here is from genome assembly GCF_059441005.1 of Hippichthys cyanospilos. NCBI lineage: Eukaryota > Metazoa > Chordata > Actinopteri > Syngnathiformes > Syngnathidae > Hippichthys > Hippichthys cyanospilos. The sequence goes on along the minus strand of NW_028283392.1, from coordinate 88,046 downwards.
TGCGTATGCTTTAGAAGCAAGAATTAAGAGGACTACATTCATTATTTCAGCTGAAAAATGCTTAGTTTATGATTTATAGTCAACATTAAGGAAATGTTCCGAACAAGCGTTTTCAGCCCGAGTGGAGCACATTTTGACCGTTTTTTAAAAAACATCATTGTACATTGAAATTTCTTTTTGCGTATGCTTTAGAAGCAAGAATTAAGAGGACTACATTCATTATTTCAGCTGAAAAATGCTTAGTTTATGATTTATAGTCAACATTAATGTCATGTCCCAAACAAGCGTTTTCAGCCCGAGTGGAGCACATTTTGACTGCTTTTTTAAAAACATCATTGTACATTGAAATACTGCTTGCGTATGCTTTAGAAGCAAGAATTAAGAGGACTACATTCATTATTTCAGCTGAAAAATGCTTAGTTTATGATTTATAGTCAACATTAATGAAATGTTCCAAACAAGCGTTTTCAGCCCGAGTGGAGCACATTTTGACCCTTTTTTTAAAAACATCATTGTACATTGAAATTTCTGCTTGCGTATGCTTTAGAAGCAAGAATTAAGAGGACTACATTCATTATTTCAGCTGAAAAATGCTTAGTTTTTGATTTGTAGTCAACATTAATGAAATGTCCCCAACAGCGTTTTCAGCCCGAGTGGAGCGCATTTTGACTGTTTTTTTTAAAAACATCATTGTACATTGAAATTTCTGCTTGCGTATGCTTTAGAAGCAAGAATTAAGAGGACTACATTCATTATTTCAGCTGAAAAATGCTTAGTTTATGATTTATAGTCAACATTAATGAAATGTTCCAAACAAGCGTTTTCAGCCCGAGTGGAGCACATTTTGACCCTTTTTTTAAAAACATCATTGTACATTGAAATTTCTGCTTGCGTATGCTTTAGAAGCAAGAATTAAGAGGACTACATTCATTATTTCAGCTGAAAAATGCTTAGTTTATGATTTATAGTCAACATTAATGTCATGTCCCAAACAAGCGTTTTCAGCCCGAGTGGAGCACATTTTGACTGTTTTTTTAAAAACATCATTGTACATTGAAATTTCTGCTTGCGTATGCTTTAGAAGCAAGAATTAAGAGGACTACATTCATTATTTCAGCTGAAAAATGCTTAGTTTATGATTTATAGTCAACATTAATGAAATGTTCCAAACAAGCGTTTTCAGCCCGAGTGGAGCACATTTTGACCCTTTTTTTAAAAACATCATTGTACATTGAAATTTCTGCTTGCGTATGCTTTAGAAGCAAGAATTAAGAGGACTACATTCATTATTTCAGCTGAAAAATGCTTAGTTTTTGATTTGTAGTCAACATTAATGAAATGTCCCCAACAGCGTTTTCAGCCCGAGTGGAGCGCATTTTGACTGTTTTTTTTAAAAACATCATTGTACATTGAAATTTCTGCTTGCGTATGCTTTAGAAGCAAGAATTAAGAGGACTACATTCATTATTTCAGCTGAAAAATGCTTAGTTTATGATTTATAGTCAACATTAAGGAAATGTTCCGAACAAGCGTTTTCAGCCCGAGTGGAGCACATTTTGACCGTTTTTTAAAAAACATCATTGTACATTGAAATTTCTGCTTGCGTATGCTTTAGAAGCAAGAATTAAGAGGACTACATTCATTATTTCAGCTGAAAAATGCTTAGTTTATGATTTATAGTCAACATTAATGAAATGTTCCAAACAAGCGTTTTCAGCCCGAGTGGAGCACATTTTGACCCTTTTTTTAAAAACATCATTGTACATTGAAATTTCTGCTTGCGTATGCTTTAGAAGCAAGAATTAAGAGGACTACATTCATTATTTCAGCTGAAAAATGCTTAGTTTATGATTTATAGTCAACATTAATGTCATGTCCCAAACAAGCGTTTTCAGCCCGAGTGGAGCACATTTTGACCCTTTTTTTAAAAACATCATTGTACATTGAAATTTCTGCTTGCGTATGCTTTAGAAGCAAGAATTAAGAGGACTACATTCATTATTTCAGCTGAAAAATGCTTAGTTTATGATTTATAGTCAACATTAATGTAATGTCCCAAACAAGCGTTTTCAGCCCGAGTGGAGCACATTTTGACCGTTTTTTTAAAAACATCATTGTACATTGAAATTTCTGTTTGCGTATGCTTTAGAAGCAAGAATTAAGAGGACTACATTCATTATTTCAGCTGAAAAATGCTTAGTTTATGATTTATAGTCAACATTAATGAAATGTCCCCAACAGCGTTTTCAGCCCGAGTGGAGCACATTTTGACCGTTTTTTTAAAAACATCATTGTACATTGAATTTTCTGTTTGTGTATGCTTTAGAAGCAAGAATTAAGAGGACTACATTCATTATTTCAGCTGAAAAATGCTTAGTTTATGATTTATAGTCAACATTAATGAAATGTCCCCAACAGCGTTTTCAGCCCGAGTGGAGCACATTTTGACTGTTTTTTTAAAAACATCATTGTACATTGAAATTTCTGCTTGCGTATGCTTTAGAAGCAAGAATTAAGAGGACTACATTCATTATTTCAGCTGAAAAATGCTTAGTTTTTGATTTATAGTCAACATTAATGAAATGTCCCCAACAGCGTTTTCAGCCCGAGTGGAGCACATTTTGACTGTTTTTTTTAAAAACATCATTGTACATTGAAATTTCTGCTTGCGTATGCTTTAGAAGCAAGAATTAAAAGGACTACATTCATTATTTCAGCTGAAAAATGCTTAGTTTATGATTTATAGTCAACATTAATGAAATGTCCCCAACAGCGTTTTCAGCCCGAGTGGAGCACATTTTGACTGTTTTTTTAAAAACATCATTGTACATTGAAATTTCTGCTTGCGTATGCTTTAGAAGCAAGAATTAAGAGGACTACATTCATTATTTCAGCTGAAAAATGCTTAGTTTATGATTTATAGTCAACATTAATGAAATGTTCCAAACAAGCGTTTTCAGCCCGAGTGGAGCACATTTTGACTGTTTTTTTAAAAACATCATTGTACATTGAAATTTCTGCTTGCGTATGCTTTAGAAGCAAGAATTAAGAGGACTACATTCATTATTTCAGCTGAAAAATGCTTAGTTTATGATTTATAGTCAACATTAATGTCATGTCCCAAACAAGCGTTTTCAGCCCGAGTGGAGCACATTTTGACTGTTTTTTTAAAAACATCATTGTACATTGAAATTTCTGCTTGCGTTTGCTTTAGAAGCAAGAATTAAGAGGACTACATTCATTATTTCAGCTGAAAAATGCTTAGTTTATGATTTATAGTCAACATTAATGAAATGTTCCAAACAAGCGTTTTCAGCCCGAGTGGAGCACATTTTGACCCTTTTTTTAAAAACATCATTGTACATTGAAATTTCTGCTTGCGTATGCTTTAGAAGCAAGAATTAAGAGGACTACATTCATTATTTCAGCTGAAAAATGCTTAGTTTTTGATTTGTAGTCAACATTAATGAAATGTCCCCAACAGCGTTTTCAGCCCGAGTGGAGCGCATTTTGACTGTTTTTTTTAAAAACATCATTGTACATTGAAATTTCTGCTTGCGTATGCTTTAGAAGCAAGAATTAAGAGGACTACATTCATTATTTCAGCTGAAAAATGCTTAGTTTATGATTTATAGTCAACATTAAGGAAATGTTCCGAACAAGCGTTTTCAGCCCGAGTGGAGCACATTTTGACCGTTTTTTAAAAAACATCATTGTACATTGAAATTTCTTTTTGCGTATGCTTTAGAAGCAAGAATTAAGAGGACTACATTCATTATTTCAGCTGAAAAATGCTTAGTTTATGATTTATAGTCAACATTAATGTCATGTCCCAAACAAGCGTTTTCAGCCCGAGTGGAGCACATTTTGACTGTTTTTTTAAAAACATCATTGTACATTGAAAATTCTGCTTGCGTATGCTTTAGAAGCAAGAATTAAGAGGACTACATTCATTATTTCAGCTGAAAAATGCTTAGTTTATGATTTATAGTCAACATTAATGAAATGTTCCAAACAAGCGTTTTCAGCCCGAGTGGAGCACATTTTGACCCTTTTTTTAAAAACATCATTGTACATTGAAATTTCTGCTTGCGTATGCTTTAGAAGCAAGAATTAAGAGGACTACATTCATTATTTCAGCTGAAAAATGCTTAGTTTTTGATTTGTAGTCAACATTAATGAAACGTCCCCAACAGCGTTTTCAGCCCGAGTGGAGCGCATTTTGACTGTTTTTTTTAAAAACATCATTGTACATTGAAATTTCTGCTTGCGTATGCTTTAGAAGCAAGAATTAAGAGGACTACATTCATTATTTCAGCTGAAAAATGCTTAGTTTATGATTTATAGTCAACATTAAGGAAATGTTCCGAACAAGCGTTTTCAGCCCGAGTGGAGCACATTTTGACCGTTTTTTAAAAAACATCATTGTACATTGAAATTTCTTTTTGCGTATGCTTTAGAAGCAAGAATTAAGAGGACTACATTCATTATTTCAGCTGAAAAATGCTTAGTTTATGATTTATAGTCAACATTAATGTCATGTCCCAAACAAGCGTTTTCAGCCCGAGTGGAGCACATTTTGACTGCTTTTTTAAAAACATCATTGTACATTGAAATTTCTGCTTGCGTATGCTTTAGAAGCAAGAATTAAGAGGACTACATTCATTATTTCAGCTGAAAAATGCTTAGTTTATGATTTATAGTCAACATTAATGAAATGTTCCAAACAAGCGTTTTCAGCCCGAGTGGAGCACATTTTGACTGTTTTTTTAAAAACATCATTGTACATTGAAATTTCTGCTTGCGTATGCTTTAGAAGCAAGAATTAAGAGGACTACATTCATTATTTCAGCTGAAAAATGCTTAGTTTTTGATTTATAGTCAACATTAATGAAATGTCCCCAACAGCGTTTTCAGCCCGAGTGGAGCACATTTTGACTGTTTTTTTTAAAAACATCATTGTACATTGAAATTTCTGCTTGCGTATGCTTTAGAAGCAAGAATTAAAAGGACTACATTCATTATTTCAGCTGAAAAATGCTTAGTTTATGATTTATAGTCAACATTAATGAAATGTCCCCAACAGCGTTTTCAGCCCGAGTGGAGCACATTTTGACTGTTTTTTTAAAAACATCATTGTACATTGAAATTTCTGCTTGCGTATGCTTTAGAAGCAAGAATTAAGAGGACTACATTCATTATTTCAGCTGAAAAATGCTTAGTTTATGATTTATAGTCAACATTAATGAAATGTTCCAAACAAGCGTTTTCAGCCCGAGTGGAGCACATTTTGACCCTTTTTTTAAAAACATCATTGTACATTGAAATTTCTGCTTGCGTATGCTTTAGAAGCAAGAATTAAGAGGACTACATTCATTATTTCAGCTGAAAAATGCTTAGTTTATGATTTATAGTCAACATTAATGTCATGTCCCAAACAAGCGTTTTCAGCCCGAGTGGAGCACATTTTGACTGTTTTTTTAAAAACATCATTGTACATTGAAATTTCTGCTTGCGTATGCTTTAGAAGCAAGAATTAAGAGGACTACATTCATTATTTCAGCTGAAAAATGCTTAGTTTATGATTTATAGTCAACATTAATGAAATGTTCCAAACAAGCGTTTTCAGCCCGAGTGGAGCACATTTTGACCCTTTTTTTAAAAACATCATTGTACATTGAAATTTCTGCTTGCGTATGCTTTAGAAGCAAGAATTAAGAGGACTACATTCATTATTTCAGCTGAAAAATGCTTAGTTTTTGATTTGTAGTCAACATTAATGAAAAGTCCCCAACAGCGTTTTCAGCCCGAGTGGAGCGCATTTTGACTGTTTTTTTTAAAAACATCATTGTACATTGAAATTTCTGCTTGCGTATGCTTTAGAAGCAAGAATTAAGAGGACTACATTCATTATTTCAGCTGAAAAATGCTTAGTTTATGATTTATAGTCAACATTAAGGAAATGTTCCGAACAAGCGTTTTCAGCCCGAGTGGAGCACATTTTGACCGTTTTTTAAAAAACATCATTGTACATTGAAATTTCTGTTTGCGTATGCTTTAGAAGCAAGAATTAAGAGGACTACATTCATTATTTCAGCTGAAAAATGCTTAGTTTATGATTTATAGTCAACATTAATGTAATGTCCCAAACAAGCGTTTTCAGCCCGAGTGGAGCACATTTTGACTGTTTTTTTAAAAACATCATTGTACATTGAAATTTCTGCTTGCGTATGCTTTAGAAGCAAGAATTAAGAGGACTACATTCATTATTTCAGCTGAAAATTGCTTAGTTTATGATTTATAGTCAACATTAATGTCATGTCCCAAACAAGCGTTTTCAGCCCGAGTGGAGCACATTTTGACTGTTTTTTTAAAAACATCATTGTACATTGAATTTTCTGCTTGCGTATGCTTTAGAAGCAAGAATTAAGAGGACTACATTCATTATTTCAGCTGAAAAATGCTTAGTTTATGATTTATAGTCAACATTAATGAAATGTTCCAAACAAGCGTTTTCAGCCCGAGTGGAGCACATTTTGACCCTTTTTTTAAAAACATCATTGTACATTGAAATTTCTGCTTGCGTATGCTTTAGAAGCAAGAATTAAGAGGACTACATTCATTATTTCAGCTGAAAAATGCTTAGTTTTTGATTTGTAGTCAACATTAATGAAATGTCCCCAACAGCGTTTTCAGCCCGAGTGGAGCGCATTTTGACCGTTTTTTTAAAAACATCATTGTACATTGAAATTTCTGCTTGCGTATGCTTTAGAAGCAAGAATTAAGAGGACTACATTCATTATTTCAGCTGAAAAATGCTTAGTTTATGATTTATAGTCAACATTAAGGAAATGTTCCGAACAAGCGTTTTCAGCCCGAGTGGAGCACATTTTGACCGTTTTTTAAAAAACATCATTGTACATTGAAATTTCTGTTTGCGTATGCTTTAGAAGCAAGAATTAAGAGGACTACATTCATTATTTCAGCTGAAAAATGCTTAGTTTATGATTTATAGTCAACATTAATGTAATGTCCCAAACAAGCGTTTTCAGCCCGAGTGGAGCACATTTTGACTGTTTTTTTAAAAACATCATTGTACATTGAAATTTCTGCTTGCGTATGCTTTAGAAGCAAGAATTAAGAGGACTACATTCATTATTTCAGCTGAAAAATGCTTAGTTTATGATTTATAGTCAACATTAATGAAATGTCCCCAACAGCGTTTTCAGCCCGAGTGGAGCACATTTTGACTGTTTTTTTAAAAACATCATTGTACATTGAAAATTCTGCTTGCGAATGCTTTAGAAGCAAGAATTAAGAGGACTACATTCATTATTTCAGCTGAAAAATGCTTAGTTTTTGATTTGTAGTCAACATTAATGAAATGTCCCCAACAGCGTTTTCAGCCCGAGTGGAGCACATTTTGACTGTTTTTTTTAAAAACATCATTGTACATTGAAATTTCTGCTTGCGTATGCTTTAGAAGCAAGAATTAAGAGGACTACTTTCATTATTTCAGCTGAAAAATGCTTAGTTTTTGATTTGTAGTCAACATTAATGAAATGTCCCCAACAGCGTTTTCAGCCCGAGTGGAGCGCATTTTGACTGTTTTTTTTAAAAACATCATTGTACATTGAAATTTCTGCTTGCGTATGCTTTAGAAGCAAGAATTAAGAGGACTACATTCATTATTTCAGCTGAAAAATGCTTAGTTTATGATTTATAGTCAACATTAAGGAAATGTTCCGAACAAGCGTTTTCAGCCCGAGTGGAGCACATTTTGACCGTTTTTTAAAAAACATCATTGTACATTGAAATTTCTTTTTGCGTATGCTTTAGAAGCAAGAATTAAGAGGACTACATTCATTATTTCAGCTGAAAAATGCTTAGTTTATGATTTATAGTCAACATTAATGTCATGTCCCAAACAAGCGTTTTCAGCCCGAGTGGAGCACATTTTGACCCTTTTTTTAAAAACATCATTGTACATTGAAATTTCTGCTTGCGTATGCTTTAGAAGCAAGAATTAAGAGGACTACATTCATTATTTCAGCTGAAAAATGCTTAGTTTATGATTTATAGTCAACATTAATGTAATGTCCCAAACAAGCGTTTTCAGCCCGAGTGGAGCACATTTTGACCGTTTTTTTAAAAACATCATTGTACATTGAAATTTCTGTTTGCGTATGCTTTAGAAGCAAGAATTAAGAGGACTACATTCATTATTTCAGCTGAAAAATGCTTAGTTTATGATTTATAGTCAACATTAATGAAATGTCCCCAACAGCGTTTTCAGCCCGAGTGGAGCACATTTTGACCGTTTTTTTAAAAACATCATTGTACATTGAATTTTCTGTTTGTGTATGCTTTAGAAGCAAGAATTAAGAGGACTACATTCATTATTTCAGCTGAAAAATGCTTAGTTTATGATTTATAGTCAACATTAATGAAATGTCCCCAACAGCGTTTTCAGCCTGAGTGGAGCACATTTTGACTGTTTTTTTAAAAACATCATTGTACATTGAAATTTCTGCTTGCGTATGCTTTAGAAGCAAGAATTAAGAGGACTACATTCATTATTTCAGCTGAAAAATGCTTAGTTTATGATTTATAGTCAACATTAATGAAATGTTCCAAACAAGCGTTTTCAGCCCGAGTGGAGCACATTTTGACCCTTTTTTTAAAAACATCATTGTACATTGAAATTTCTGCTTGCGTATGCTTTAGAAGCAAGAATTAAGAGGACTACATTCATTATTTCAGCTGAAAAATGCTTAGTTTTTGATTTGTAGTCAACATTAATGAAATGTCCCCAACAGCGTTTTCAGCCCGAGTGGAGCGCATTTTGACTGTTTTTTTTAAAAACATCATTGTACATTGAAATTTCTGCTTGCGTATGCTTTAGAAGCAAGAATTAAGAGGACTACATTCATTATTTCAGCTGAAAAATGCTTAGTTTATGATTTATAGTCAACATTAAGGAAATGTTCCGAACAAGCGTTTTCAGCCCGAGTGGAGCACATTTTGACCGTTTTTTAAAAAAACATCATTGTACATTGAAATTTCTTTTTGCGTATGCTTTAGAAGCAAGAATTAAGAGGACTACATTCATTATTTCAGCTGAAAAATGCTTAGTTTATGATTTATAGTCAACATTAATGTCATGTCCCAAACAAGCGTTTTCAGCCCGAGTGGAGCACATTTTGACTGCTTTTTTAAAAACATCATTGTACATTGAAATTTCTGCTTGCGTATGCTTTAGAAGCAAGAATTAAGAGGACTACATTCATTATTTCAGCTGAAAAATGCTTAGTTTATGATTTATAGTCAACATTAATGAAATGTTCCAAACAAGCGTTTTCAGCCCGAGTGGAGCACATTTTGACCCTTTTTTTAAAAACATCATTGTACATTGAAATTTCTGCTTGCGTATGCTTTAGAAGCAAGAATTAAGAGGACTACATTCATTATTTCAGCTGAAAAATGCTTAGTTTATGATTTATAGTCAACATTAATGTCATGTCCCAAACAAGCGTTTTCAGCCCGAGTGGAGCACATTTTGACTGTTTTTTTAAAAACATCATTGTACATTGAAATTTCTGCTTGCGTATGCTTTAGAAGCAAGAATTAAGAGGACTACATTCATTATTTCAGCTGAAAAATGCTTAGTTTATGATTTATAGTCAACATTAATGAAATGTTCCAAACAAGCGTTTTCAGCCCGAGTGGAGCACATTTTGACCCTTTTTTTAAAAACATCATTGTACATTGAAATTTCTGCTTGCGTATGCTTTAGAAGCAAGAATTAAGAGGACTACATTCATTATTTCAGCTGAAAAATGCTTAGTTTATGATTTATAGTCAACATTAATGTCATGTCCCAAACAAGCGTTTTCAGCCCGAGTGGAGCACATTTTGACTGTTTTTTTAAAAACATCATTGTACATTGAAATTTCTGCTTGCGTATGCTTTAGAAGCAAGAATTAAGAGGACTACATTCATTATTTCAGCTGAAAAATGCTTAGTTTATGATTTATAGTCAACATTAATGAAATGTTCCAAACAAGCGTTTTCAGCCCGAGTGGAGCACATTTTGACCCTTTTTTTAAAAACATCATTGTACATTGAAATTTCTGCTTGCGTATGCTTTAGAAGCAAGAATTAAGAGGACTACATTCATTATTTCAGCTGAAAAATGCTTAGTTTTTGATTTGTAGTCAACATTAATGAAATGTCCCCAACAGCGTTTTCAGCCCGAGTGGAGCGCATTTTGACTGTTTTTTTTAAAAACATCATTGTACATTGAAATTTCTGCTTGCGTATGCTTTAGAAGCAAGAATTAAGAGGACTACATTCATTATTTCAGCTGAAAAATGCTTAGTTTATGATTTATAGTCAACATTAAGGAAATGTTCCGAACAAGCGTTTTCAGCCCGAGTGGAGCACATTTTGACCGTTTTTTAAAAAACATCATTGTACATTGAAATTTCTGCTTGCGTATGCTTTAGAAGCAAGAATTAAGAGGACTACATTCATTATTTCAGCTGAAAAATGCTTAGTTTATGATTTATAGTCAACATTAATGAAATGTTCCAAACAAGCGTTTTCAGCCCGAGTGGAGCACATTTTGACCCTTTTTTTAAAAACATCATTGTACATTGAAATTTCTGCTTGCGTATGCTTTAGAAGCAAGAATTAAGAGGACTACATTCATTATTTCAGCTGAAAAATGCTTAGTTTATGATTTATAGTCAACATTAATGTCATGTCCCAAACAAGCGTTTTCAGCCCGAGTGGAGCACATTTTGACCCTTTTTTTAAAAACATCATTGTACATTGAAATTTCTGCTTGCGTATGCTTTAGAAGCAAGAATTAAGAGGACTACATTCATTATTTCAGCTGAAAAATGCTTAGTTTATGATTTATAGTCAACATTAATGTAATGTCCCAAACAAGCGTTTTCAGCCCGAGTGGAGCACATTTTGACCGTTTTTTTAAAAACATCATTGTACATTGAAATTTCTGTTTGCGTATGCTTTAGAAGCAAGAATTAAGAGGACTACATTCATTATTTCAGCTGAAAAATGCTTAGTTTTTGATTTGTAGTCAACATTAATGAAAAGTCCCCAACAGCGTTTTCAGCCCGAGTGGAGCGCATTTTGACTGTTTTTTTTAAAAACATCATTGTACATTGAAATTTCTGCTTGCGTATGCTTTAGAAGCAAGAATTAAGAGGACTACATTCATTATTTCAGCTGAAAAATGCTTAGTTTATGATTTATAGTCAACATTAATGAAATGTCCCCAACAGCGTTTTCAGCCCGAGTGGAGCACATTTTGACTGTTTTTTTTAAAAACATCATTGTACATTGAAATTTCTGCTTGCGTATGCTTTAGAAGCAAGAATTAAGAGGACTACATTCATTATTTCAGCTGAAAAATGCTTAGTTTTTGATTTGTAGTCAACATTAATGAAATGTCCCCAACAGCGTTTTCAGCCCGAGTGGAGCACATTTTGACTGTTTTTTTTAAAAACATCATTGTACATTGAAATTTCTGCTTGCGTATGCTTTAGAAGCAAGAATTAAGAGGACTACATTCATTATTTCAGCTGAAAAATGCTTAGTTTATGATTTATAGTCAACATTAAGGAAATGTTCCGAACAAGCGTTTTCAGCCCGAGTGGAGCACATTTTGACCGTTTTTTTAAAAACATCATTGTACATTGAAATTTCTGCTTGCGTATGCTTTAGAAGCAAGAATTAAGAGGACTACATTCATTATTTCAGCTGAAAAATGCTTAGTTTATGATTTATAGTCAACATTAAAGAAATGTCCCCAACAGCGTTTTCAGCCCGAGTGGAGCACATTTTGACTGTTTTTTTTAAAAACATCATTGTACATTGAAATTTCTGCTTGCGTATGCTTTAGAAGCAAGAATTAAGAGGACTACATTCATTATTTCAGCTGAAAAATGCTTAGTTTATGATTTATAGTCAACATTAATGAAATGTTCCAAACAAGCGTTTTCAGCCCGAGTGGAGCACATTTTGACCGTTTTTTTTAAAAACATCATTGTACATTGAAATTTCTGTTTGTGTATGCTTTAGAAGCAAGAATTAAGAGGACTACATTCATTATTTCAGCTGAAAAATGCTTAGTTTATGATTTATAGTCAACATTAATGTAATGTCCCAAACAAGCGTTTTCAGCCCGAGTGGAGCACATTTTGACCGTTTTTTTAAAAACATCATTGTACATTGAAATTTCTGTTTGCGTATGCTTTAGAAGCAAGAATTAAGAGGACTACATTCATTATTTCAGCTGAAAAATGCTTAGTTTATGATTTATAGTCAACATTAATGTAATGTCCCAAACAAGCGTTTTCAGCCCGAGTGGAGCACATTTTGACTGTTTTTTTAAAAACATCATTGTACATTGAAATTTCTGCTTGCGTATGCTTTAGAAGCAAGAATTAAGAGGACTACATTCATTATTTCAGCTGAAAAATGCTTAGTTTATGATTTATAGTCAACATTAATGAAATGTTCCAAACAAGCGTTTTCAGCCCGAGTGGAGCACATTTTGACCGATTTTTTAAAAACATCATTGTACATTGAAATTTCTGTTTGTGTATGCTTTAGAAGCAAGAATTAAGAGGACTACATTCATTATTTAAGCTGAAAAATGCTTAGTTTATGATTTATAGTCAACATTAATGTAATGTCCCAAACAAGCGTTTTCAGCCCGAGTGGAGCACATTTTGACCGTTTTTTTAAAAACATCATTGTACATTGAAATTTCTGTTTGCGTATGCTTTAGAAGCAAGAATTAAGAGGACTACATTCATTATTTCAGCTGAAAAATGCTTAGTTTATGATTTATAGTCAACATTAATGAAATGTCCCCAACAGCGTTTTCAGCCCGAGTGGAGCACATTTTGACCGTTTTTTTAAAAACATCATTGTACATTTAATTTTCTGTTTGTGTATGCTTTAGAAGCAAGAATTAAGAGGACTACATTCATTATTTCAGCTGAAAAATGCTTAGTTTATGATTTATAGTCAACATTAATGAAATGTCCCCAACAGCGTTTTCAGCCCGAGTGGAGCACATTTTGACTGTTTTTTTAAAAACATCATTGTACATTGAAATTTCTGCTTGCGTATGCTTTAGAAGCAAGAATTAAGAGGACTACATTCATTATTTCAGCTGAAAAATGCTTAGTTTATGATTTATAGTCAACATTAATGAAATGTCCCCAACAGCGTTTTCAGCCCGAGTGGAGCACATTTTGACTGTTTTTTTTAAAAACATCAATGTACATTGAAATTTCTGCTTGCGTATGCTTTAGAAGCAAGAATTAAAAGGACTACATTCATTATTTCAGCTGAAAAATGCTTAGTTTATGATTTATAGTCAACATTAATGAAATGTCCCCAACAGCGTTTTCAGCCCGAGTGGAGCACATTTTGACCGTTTTTTTAAAAACATCATTGTACATTGAAATTTCTGCTTGCGTATGCTTTAGAAGCAAGAATTAAGAGGACTACATTCATTATTTCAGCTGAAAAATGCTTAGTTTATGATTTATAGTCAACATTAATGTCATGTCCCAAACAAGCGTTTTCAGCCCGAGTGGAGCACATTTTGACTGTTTTTTTAAAAACATCATTGTACATTGAAATTTCTGCTTGCGTATGCTTTAGAAGCAAGAATTAAGAGGACTACATTCATTATTTCAGCTGAAAAATGCTTAGTTTATGATTTATAGTCAACATTAATGAAATGTTCCAAACAAGCGTTTTCAGCCCGAGTGGAGCACATTTTGACCCTTTTTTTAAAAACATCATTGTACATTGAAATTTCTGCTTGCGTATGCTTTAGAAGCAAGAATTAAGAGGACTACATTCATTATTTCAGCTGAAAAATGCTTAGTTTTTGATTTGTAGTCAACATTAATGAAATGTCCCCAACAGCGTTTTCAGCCCGAGTGGAGCGCATTTTGACTGTTTTTTTTAAAAACATCATTGTACATTGAAATTTCTGCTTGCGTATGCTTTAGAAGCAAGAATTAAGAGGACTACATTCATTATTTCAGCTGAAAAATGCTTAGTTTATGATTTATAGTCAACATTAAGGAAATGTTCCGAACAAGCGTTTTCAGCCCGAGTGGAGCACATTTTGACCGTTTTTTAAAAAACATCATTGTACATTGAAATTTCTTTTTGCGTATGCTTTAGAAGCAAGAATTAAGAGGACTACATTCATTATTTCAGCTGAAAAATGCTTAGTTTATGATTTATAGTCAACATTAATGTCATGTCCCAAACAAGCGTTTTCAGCCCGAGTGGAGCACATTTTGACTGTTTTTTTAAAAACATCATTGTACATTGAAATTTCTGCTTGCGTATGCTTTAGAAGCAAGAATTAAGAGGACTACATTCATTATTTCAGCTGAAAAATGCTTAGTTTATGATTTATAGTCAACATTAATGAAATGTTCCAAACAAGCGTTTTCAGCCCGAGTGGAGCACATTTTGACCCTTTTTTTAAAAACATCATTGTACATTGAAATTTCTGCTTGCGTATGCTTTAGAAGCAAGAATTAAGAGGACTACATTCATTATTTCAGCTGAAAAATGCTTAGTTTTTGATTTGTAGTCAACATTAATGAAATGTCCCCAACAGCGTTTTCAGCCCGAGTGGAGCGCATTTTGACTGTTTTTTTTAAAAACATCATTGTACATTGAAATTTCTGCTTGCGTATGCTTTAGAAGCAAGAATTAAGAGGACTACATTCATTATTTCAGCTGAAAAATGCTTAGTTTATGATTTATAGTCAACATTAAGGAAATGTTCCGAACAAGCGTTTTCAGCCCGAGTGGAGCACATTTTGACCGTTTTTTAAAAAACATCATTGTACATTGAAATTTCTTTTTGCGTATGCTTTAGAAGCAAGAATTAAGAGGACTACATTCATTATTTCAGCTGAAAAATGCTTAGTTTATGATTTATAGTCAACATTAATGTCATGTCCCAAACAAGCGTTTTCAGCCCGAGTGGAGCACATTTTGACTGCTTTTTTAAAAACATCATTGTACATTGAAATACTGCTTGCGTATGCTTTAGAAGCAAGAATTAAGAGGACTACATTCATTATTTCAGCTGAAAAATGCTTAGTTTATGATTTATAGTCAACATTAATGAAATGTTCCAAACAAGCGTTTTCAGCCCGAGTGGAGCACATTTTGACCCTTTTTTTAAAAACATCATTGTACATTGAAATTTCTGCTTGCGTATGCTTTAGAAGCAAGAATTAAGAGGACTACATTCATTATTTCAGCTGAAAAATGCTTAGTTTTTGATTTGTAGTCAACATTAATGAAATGTCCCCAACAGCGTTTTCAGCCCGAGTGGAGCGCATTTTGACTGTTTTTTTTAAAAACATCATTGTACATTGAAATTTCTGCTTGCGTATGCTTTAGAAGCAAGAATTAAGAGGACTACATTCATTATTTCAGCTGAAAAATGCTTAGTTTATGATTTATAGTCAACATTAAGGAAATGTTCCGAACAAGCGTTTTCAGCCCGAGTGGAGCACATTTTGACCGTTTTTTAAAAAACATCATTGTACATTGAAATTTCTTTTTGCGTATGCTTTAGAAGCAAGAATTAAGAGGACTACATTCATTATTTCAGCTGAAAAATGCTTAGTTTATGATTTATAGTCAACATTAATGTCATGTCCCAAACAAGCGTTTTCAGCCCGAGTGGAGCACATTTTGACTGCTTTTTTAAAAACATCATTGTACATTGAAATACTGCTTGCGTATGCTTTAGAAGCAAGAATTAAGAGGACTACATTCATTATTTCAGCTGAAAAATGCTTAGTTTATGATTTATAGTCAACATTAATGAAATGTTCCAAACAAGCGTTTTCAGCCCGAGTGGAGCACATTTTGACCCTTTTTTTAAAAACATCATTGTACATTGAAATTTCTGCTTGCGTATGCTTTAGAAGCAAGAATTAAGAGGACTACATTCATTATTTCAGCTGAAAAATGCTTAGTTTTTGATTTGTAGTCAACATTAATGAAATGTCCCCAACAGCGTTTTCAGCCCGAGTGGAGCGCATTTTGACTGTTTTTTTTAAAAACATCATTGTACATTGAAATTTCTGCTTGCGTATGCTTTAGAAGCAAGAATTAAGAGGACTACATTCATTATTTCAGCTGAAAAATGCTTAGTTTATGATTTATAGTCAACATTAATGAAATGTTCCAAACAAGCGTTTTCAGCCCGAGTGGAGCACATTTTGACCCTTTTTTTAAAAACATCATTGTACATTGAAATTTCTGCTTGCGTATGCTTTAGAAGCAAGAATTAAGAGGACTACATTCATTATTTCAGCTGAAAAATGCTTAGTTTATGATTTATAGTCAACATTAATGTCATGTCCCAAACAAGCGTTTTCAGCCCGAGTGGAGCACATTTTGACTGTTTTTTTAAAAACATCATTGTACATTGAAATTTCTGCTTGCGTATGCTTTAGAAGCAAGAATTAAGAGGACTACATTCATTATTTCAGCTGAAAAATGCTTAGTTTATGATTTATAGTCAACATTAATGAAATGTTCCAAACAAGCGTTTTCAGCCCGAGTGGAGCACATTTTGACCCTTTTTTTAAAAACATCATTGTACATTGAAATTTCTGCTTGCGTATGCTTTAGAAGCAAGAATTAAGAGGACTACATTCATTATTTCAGCTGAAAAATGCTTAGTTTTTGATTTGTAGTCAACATTAATGAAATGTCCCCAACAGCGTTTTCAGCCCGAGTGGAGCGCATTTTGACTGTTTTTTTTAAAAACATCATTGTACATTGAAATTTCTGCTTGCGTATGCTTTAGAAGCAAGAATTAAGAGGACTACATTCATTATTTCAGCTGAAAAATGCTTAGTTTATGATTTATAGTCAACATTAAGGAAATGTTCCGAACAAGCGTTTTCAGCCCGAGTGGAGCACATTTTGACCGTTTTTTAAAAAACATCATTGTACATTGAAATTTCTGCTTGCGTATGCTTTAGAAGCAAGAATTAAGAGGACTACATTCATTATTTCAGCTGAAAAATGCTTAGTTTATGATTTATAGTCAACATTAATGTCATGTCCCAAACAAGCGTTTTCAGCCCGAGTGGAGCACATTTTGACCCTTTTTTTAAAAACATCATTGTACATTGAAATTTCTGCTTGCGTATGCTTTAGAAGCAAGAATTAAGAGGACTACATTCATTATTTCAGCTGAAAAATGCTTAGTTTATGATTTATAGTCAACATTAATGTAATGTCCCAAACAAGCGTTTTCAGCCCGAGTGGAGCACATTTTGACCGTTTTTTTAAAAACATCATTGTACATTGAAATTTCTGTTTGCGTATGCTTTAGAAGCAAGAATTAAGAGGACTACATTCATTATTTCAGCTGAAAAATGCTTAGTTTATGATTTATAGTCAACATTAATGAAATGTCCCCAACAGCGTTTTCAGCCCGAGTGGAGCACATTTTGACCGTTTTTTTAAAAACATCATTGTACATTGAATTTTCTGTTTGTGTATGCTTTAGAAGCAAGAATTAAGAGGACTACATTCATTATTTCAGCTGAAAAATGCTTAGTTTATGATTTATAGTCAACATTAATGAAATGTCCCCAACAGCGTTTTCAGCCCGAGTGGAGCACATTTTGACTGTTTTTTTAAAAACATCATTGTACATTGAAATTTCTGCTTGCGTATGCTTTAGAAGCAAGAATTAAGAGGACTACATTCATTATTTCAGCTGAAAAATGCTTAGTTTTTGATTTATAGTCAACATTAATGAAATGTCCCCAACAGCGTTTTCAGCCCGAGTGGAGCACATTTTGACTGTTTTTTTTAAAAACATCATTGTACATTGAAATTTCTGCTTGCGTATGCTTTAGAAGCAAGAATTAAAAGGACTACATTCATTATTTCAGCTGAAAAATGCTTAGTTTATGATTTATAGTCAACATTAATGAAATGTCCCCAACAGCGTTTTCAGCCCGAGTGGAGCACATTTTGACTGTTTTTTTAAAAACATCATTGTACATTGAAATTTCTGCTTGCGTATGCTTTAGAAGCAAGAATTAAGAGGACTACATTCATTATTTCAGCTGAAAAATGCTTAGTTTATGATTTATAGTCAACATTAATGAAATGTTCCAAACAAGCGTTTTCAGCCCGAGTGGAGCACATTTTGACTGTTTTTTTAAAAACATCATTGTACATTGAAATTTCTGCTTGCGTATGCTTTAGAAGCAAGAATTAAGAGGACTACATTCATTATTTCAGCTGAAAAATGCTTAGTTTATGATTTATAGTCAACATTAATGTCATGTCCCAAACAAGCGTTTTCAGCCCGAGTGGAGCACATTTTGACTGTTTTTTTAAAAACATCATTGTACATTGAAATTTCTGCTTGCGTTTGCTTTAGAAGCAAGAATTAAGAGGACTACATTCATTATTTCAGCTGAAAAATGCTTAGTTTATGATTTATAGTCAACATTAATGAAATGTTCCAAACAAGCGTTTTCAGCCCGAGTGGAGCACATTTTGACCCTTTTTTTAAAAACATCATTGTACATTGAAATTTCTGCTTGCGTATGCTTTAGAAGCAAGAATTAAGAGGACTACATTCATTATTTCAGCTGAAAAATGCTTAGTTTTTGATTTGTAGTCAACATTAATGAAATGTCCCCAACAGCGTTTTCAGCCCGAGTGGAGCGCATTTTGACTGTTTTTTTTAAAAACATCATTGTACATTGAAATTTCTGCTTGCGTATGCTTTAGAAGCAAGAATTAAGAGGACTACATTCATTATTTCAGCTGAAAAATGCTTAGTTTATGATTTATAGTCAACATTAAGGAAATGTTCCGAACAAGCGTTTTCAGCCCGAGTGGAGCACATTTTGACCGTTTTTTAAAAAACATCATTGTACATTGAAATTTCTTTTTGCGTATGCTTTAGAAGCAAGAATTAAGAGGACTACATTCATTATTTCAGCTGAAAAATGCTTAGTTTATGATTTATAGTCAACATTAATGTCATGTCCCAAACAAGCGTTTTCAGCCCGAGTGGAGCACATTTTGACTGTTTTTTTAAAAACATCATTGTACATTGAAAATTCTGCTTGCGTATGCTTTAGAAGCAAGAATTAAGAGGACTACATTCATTATTTCAGCTGAAAAATGCTTAGTTTATGATTTATAGTCAACATTAATGAAATGTTCCAAACAAGCGTTTTCAGCCCGAGTGGAGCACATTTTGACCCTTTTTTTAAAAACATCATTGTACATTGAAATTTCTGCTTGCGTATGCTTTAGAAGCAAGAATTAAGAGGACTACATTCATTATTTCAGCTGAAAAATGCTTAGTTTTTGATTTGTAGTCAACATTAATGAAACGTCCCCAACAGCGTTTTCAGCCCGAGTGGAGCGCATTTTGACTGTTTTTTTTAAAAACATCATTGTACATTGAAATTTCTGCTTGCGTATGCTTTAGAAGCAAGAATTAAGAGGACTACATTCATTATTTCAGCTGAAAAATGCTTAGTTTATGATTTATAGTCAACATTAAGGAAATGTTCCGAACAAGCGTTTTCAGCCCGAGTGGAGCACATTTTGACCGTTTTTTAAAAAACATCATTGTACATTGAAATTTCTTTTTGCGTATGCTTTAGAAGCAAGAATTAAGAGGACTACATTCATTATTTCAGCTGAAAAATGCTTAGTTTATGATTTATAGTCAACATTAATGTCATGTCCCAAACAAGCGTTTTCAGCCCGAGTGGAGCACATTTTGACTGCTTTTTTAAAAACATCATTGTACATTGAAATTTCTGCTTGCGTATGCTTTAGAAGCAAGAATTAAGAGGACTACATT
Source organism: Hippichthys cyanospilos (assembly GCF_059441005.1). Classification (NCBI taxonomy): domain Eukaryota; kingdom Metazoa; phylum Chordata; class Actinopteri; order Syngnathiformes; family Syngnathidae; genus Hippichthys; species Hippichthys cyanospilos. The sequence goes on along the minus strand of NW_028283392.1, from coordinate 68,086 downwards.
CATTATTTCAGCTGAAAAATGCTTAGTTTATGATTTATAGTCAACATTAATGAAATGTTCCAAACAAGCGTTTTCAGCCCGAGTGGAGCACATTTTGACTGTTTTTTTAAAAACATCATTGTACATTGAAATTTCTGCTTGCGTATGCTTTAGAAGCAAGAATTAAGAGGACTACATTCATTATTTCAGCTGAAAAATGCTTAGTTTTTGATTTATAGTCAACATTAATGAAATGTCCCCAACAGCGTTTTCAGCCCGAGTGGAGCACATTTTGACTGTTTTTTTTAAAAACATCATTGTACATTGAAATTTCTGCTTGCGTATGCTTTAGAAGCAAGAATTAAAAGGACTACATTCATTATTTCAGCTGAAAAATGCTTAGTTTATGATTTATAGTCAACATTAATGAAATGTCCCCAACAGCGTTTTCAGCCCGAGTGGAGCACATTTTGACTGTTTTTTTAAAAACATCATTGTACATTGAAATTTCTGCTTGCGTATGCTTTAGAAGCAAGAATTAAGAGGACTACATTCATTATTTCAGCTGAAAAATGCTTAGTTTATGATTTATAGTCAACATTAATGAAATGTTCCAAACAAGCGTTTTCAGCCCGAGTGGAGCACATTTTGACCCTTTTTTTAAAAACATCATTGTACATTGAAATTTCTGCTTGCGTATGCTTTAGAAGCAAGAATTAAGAGGACTACATTCATTATTTCAGCTGAAAAATGCTTAGTTTATGATTTATAGTCAACATTAATGTCATGTCCCAAACAAGCGTTTTCAGCCCGAGTGGAGCACATTTTGACTGTTTTTTTAAAAACATCATTGTACATTGAAATTTCTGCTTGCGTATGCTTTAGAAGCAAGAATTAAGAGGACTACATTCATTATTTCAGCTGAAAAATGCTTAGTTTATGATTTATAGTCAACATTAATGAAATGTTCCAAACAAGCGTTTTCAGCCCGAGTGGAGCACATTTTGACCCTTTTTTTAAAAACATCATTGTACATTGAAATTTCTGCTTGCGTATGCTTTAGAAGCAAGAATTAAGAGGACTACATTCATTATTTCAGCTGAAAAATGCTTAGTTTTTGATTTGTAGTCAACATTAATGAAAAGTCCCCAACAGCGTTTTCAGCCCGAGTGGAGCGCATTTTGACTGTTTTTTTTAAAAACATCATTGTACATTGAAATTTCTGCTTGCGTATGCTTTAGAAGCAAGAATTAAGAGGACTACATTCATTATTTCAGCTGAAAAATGCTTAGTTTATGATTTATAGTCAACATTAAGGAAATGTTCCGAACAAGCGTTTTCAGCCCGAGTGGAGCACATTTTGACCGTTTTTTAAAAAACATCATTGTACATTGAAATTTCTGTTTGCGTATGCTTTAGAAGCAAGAATTAAGAGGACTACATTCATTATTTCAGCTGAAAAATGCTTAGTTTATGATTTATAGTCAACATTAATGTAATGTCCCAAACAAGCGTTTTCAGCCCGAGTGGAGCACATTTTGACTGTTTTTTTAAAAACATCATTGTACATTGAAATTTCTGCTTGCGTATGCTTTAGAAGCAAGAATTAAGAGGACTACATTCATTATTTCAGCTGAAAATTGCTTAGTTTATGATTTATAGTCAACATTAATGTCATGTCCCAAACAAGCGTTTTCAGCCCGAGTGGAGCACATTTTGACTGTTTTTTTAAAAACATCATTGTACATTGAAATTTCTGCTTGCGTATGCTTTAGAAGCAAGAATTAAGAGGACTACATTCATTATTTCAGCTGAAAAATGCTTAGTTTATGATTTATAGTCAACATTAATGAAATGTTCCAAACAAGCGTTTTCAGCCCGAGTGGAGCACATTTTGACCCTTTTTTTAAAAACATCATTGTACATTGAAATTTCTGCTTGCGTATGCTTTAGAAGCAAGAATTAAGAGGACTACATTCATTATTTCAGCTGAAAAATGCTTAGTTTTTGATTTGTAGTCAACATTAATGAAATGTCCCCAACAGCGTTTTCAGCCCGAGTGGAGCGCATTTTGACTGTTTTTTTTAAAAACATCATTGTACATTGAAATTTCTGCTTGCGTATGCTTTAGAAGCAAGAATTAAGAGGACTACATTCATTATTTCAGCTGAAAAATGCTTAGTTTATGATTTATAGTCAACTTTAAGGAAATGTTCCGAACAAGCGTTTTCAGCCCGAGTGGAGCACATTTTGACCGTTTTTTAAAAAACATCATTGTACATTGAAATTTCTGTTTGCGTATGCTTTAGAAGCAAGAATTAAGAGGACTACATTCATTATTTCAGCTGAAAAATGCTTAGTTTATGATTTATAGTCAACATTAATGTAATGTCCCAAACAAGCGTTTTCAGCCCGAGTGGAGCACATTTTGACTGTTTTTTTAAAAACATCATTGTACATTGAAATTTCTGCTTGCGTATGCTTTAGAAGCAAGAATTAAGAGGACTACATTCATTATTTCAGCTGAAAAATGCTTAGTTTATGATTTATAGTCAACATTAATGAAATGTCCCCAACAGCGTTTTCAGCCCGAGTGGAGCACATTTTGACTGTTTTTTTAAAAACATCATTGTACATTGAAAATTCTGCTTGCGAATGCTTTAGAAGCAAGAATTAAGAGGACTACATTCATTATTTCAGCTGAAAAATGCTTAGTTTTTGATTTGTAGTCAACATTAATGAAATGTCCCCAACAGCGTTTTCAGCCCGAGTGGAGCACATTTTGACTGTTTTTTTTAAAAACATCATTGTACATTGAAATTTCTGCTTGCGTATGCTTTAGAAGCAAGAATTAAGAGGACTACTTTCATTATTTCAGCTGAAAAATGCTTAGTTTTTGATTTGTAGTCAACATTAATGAAATGTCCCCAACAGCGTTTTCAGCCCGAGTGGAGCGCATTTTGACTGTTTTTTTTAAAAACATCATTGTACATTGAAATTTCTGCTTGCGTATGCTTTAGAAGCAAGAATTAAGAGGACTACATTCATTATTTCAGCTGAAAAATGCTTAGTTTATGATTTATAGTCAACATTAAGGAAATGTTCCGAACAAGCGTTTTCAGCCCGAGTGGAGCACATTTTGACCGTTTTTTAAAAAACATCATTGTACATTGAAATTTCTTTTTGCGTATGCTTTAGAAGCAAGAATTAAGAGGACTACATTCATTATTTCAGCTGAAAAATGCTTAGTTTATGATTTATAGTCAACATTAATGAAATGTCCCCAACAGCGTTTTCAGCCCGAGTGGAGCACATTTTGACCCTTTTTTTAAAAACATCATTGTACATTGAAATTTCTGCTTGCGTATGCTTTAGAAGCAAGAATTAAGAGGACTACATTCATTATTTCAGCTGAAAAATGCTTAGTTTATGATTTATAGTCAACATTAATGAAATGTTCCAAACAAGCGTTTTCAGCCCGAGTGGAGCACATTTTGACCCTTTTTTTAAAAACATCATTGTACATTGAAATTTCTGCTTGCGTATGCTTTAGAAGCAAGAATTAAGAGGACTACATTCATTATTTCAGCTGAAAAATGCTTAGTTTATGATTTATAGTCAACATTAATGTCATGTCCCAAACAAGCGTTTTCAGCCCGAGTGGAGCACATTTTGACTGTTTTTTTAAAAACATCATTGTACATTGAAATTTCTGCTTGCGTATGCTTTAGAAGCAAGAATTAAGAGGACTACATTCATTATTTCAGCTGAAAAATGCTTAGTTTATGATTTATAGTCAACATTAATGAAATGTTCCAAACAAGCGTTTTCAGCCCGAGTGGAGCACATTTTGACCCTTTTTTTAAAAACATCATTGTACATTGAAATTTCTGCTTGCGTATGCTTTAGAAGCAAGAATTAAGAGGACTACATTCATTATTTCAGCTGAAAAATGCTTAGTTTTTGATTTGTAGTCAACATTAATGAAATGTCCCCAACAGCGTTTTCAGCCCGAGTGGAGCGCATTTTGACTGTTTTTTTTAAAAACATCATTGTACATTGAAATTTCTGCTTGCGTATGCTTTAGAAGCAAGAATTAAGAGGACTACATTCATTATTTCAGCTGAAAAATGCTTAGTTTATGATTTATAGTCAACATTAAGGAAATGATCCGAACAAGCGTTTTCAGCCCGAGTGGAGCACATTTTGACCGTTTTTTAAAAAACATCATTGTACATTGAAATTTCTGCTTGCGTATGCTTTAGAAGCAAGAATTAAGAGGACTACATTCATTATTTCAGCTGAAAAATGCTTAGTTTATGATTTATAGTCAACATTAATGAAATGTTCCAAACAAGCGTTTTCAGCCCGAGTGGAGCACATTTTGACCCTTTTTTTAAAAACATCATTGTACATTGAAATTTCTGCTTGCGTATGCTTTAGAAGCAAGAATTAAGAGGACTACATTCATTATTTCAGCTGAAAAATGCTTAGTTTATGATTTATAGTCAACATTAATGTCATGTCCCAAACAAGCGTTTTCAGCCCGAGTGGAGCACATTTTGACCCTTTTTTTAAAAACATCATTGTACATTGAAATTTCTGCTTGCGTATGCTTTAGAAGCAAGAATTAAGAGGACTACATTCATTATTTCAGCTGAAAAATGCTTAGTTTATGATTTATAGTCAACATTAATGTAATGTCCCAAACAAGCGTTTTCAGCCCGAGTGGAGCACATTTTGACCGTTTTTTTAAAAACATCATTGTACATTGAAATTTCTGTTTGCGTATGCTTTAGAAGCAAGAATTAAGAGGACTACATTCATTATTTCAGCTGAAAAATGCTTAGTTTATGATTTATAGTCAACATTAATGAAATGTCCCCAACAGCGTTTTCAGCCCGAGTGGAGCACATTTTGACCCTTTTTTTAAAAACATCATTGTACATTGAATTTTCTGTTTGTGTATGCTTTAGAAGCAAGAATTAAGAGGACTACATTCATTATTTCAGCTGAAAAATGCTTAGTTTATGATTTATAGTCAACATTAATGAAATGTCCCCAACAGCGTTTTCAGCCCGAGTGGAGCACATTTTGACTGTTTTTTTAAAAACATCATTGTACATTGAAATTTCTGCTTGCGTATGCTTTAGAAGCAAGAATTAAGAGGACTACATTCATTATTTCAGCTGAAAAATGCTTAGTTTATGATTTATAGTCAACATTAAGGAAATGTTCCGAACAAGCGTTTTCAGCCCGAGTGGAGCACATTTTGACCGTTTTTTAAAAAACATCATTGTACATTGAAATTTCTTTTTGCGTATGCTTTAGAAGCAAGAATTAAGAGGACTACATTCATTATTTCAGCTGAAAAATGCTTAGTTTATGATTTATAGTCAACATTAATGTCATGTCCCAAACAAGCGTTTTCAGCCCGAGTGGAGCACATTTTGACTGCTTTTTTAAAAACATCATTGTACATTGAAATTTCTGCTTGCGTATGCTTTAGAAGCAAGAATTAAGAGGACTACATTCATTATTTCAGCTGAAAAATGCTTAGTTTATGATTTATAGTCAACATTAATGAAATGTTCCAAACAAGCGTTTTCAGCCCGAGTGGAGCACATTTTGACTGTTTTTTTAAAAACATCATTGTACATTGAAATTTCTGCTTGCGTATGCTTTAGAAGCAAGAATTAAGAGGACTACATTCATTATTTCAGCTGAAAAATGCTTAGTTTTTGATTTATAGTCAACATTAATGAAATGTCCCCAACAGCGTTTTCAGCCCGAGTGGAGCACATTTTGACTGTTTTTTTTAAAAACATCATTGTACATTGAAATTTCTGCTTGCGTATGCTTTAGAAGCAAGAATTAAAAGGACTACATTCATTATTTCAGCTGAAAAATGCTTAGTTTATGATTTATAGTCAACATTAATGAAATGTCCCCAACAGCGTTTTCAGCCCGAGTGGAGCACATTTTGACTGTTTTTTTAAAAACATCATTGTACATTGAAATTTCTGCTTGCGTATGCTTTAGAAGCAAGAATTAAGAGGACTACATTCATTATTTCAGCTGAAAAATGCTTAGTTTATGATTTATAGTCAACATTAATGAAATGTTCCAAACAAGCGTTTTCAGCCCGAGTGGAGCACATTTTGACCCTTTTTTTAAAAACATCATTGTACATTGAAATTTCTGCTTGCGTATGCTTTAGAAGCAAGAATTAAGAGGACTACATTCATTATTTCAGCTGAAAAATGCTTAGTTTATGATTTATAGTCAACATTAATGTCATGTCCCAAACAAGCGTTTTCAGCCCGAGTGGAGCACATTTTGACTGTTTTTTTAAAAACATCATTGTACATTGAAATTTCTGCTTGCGTATGCTTTAGAAGCAAGAATTAAGAGGACTACATTCATTATTTCAGCTGAAAAATGCTTAGTTTATGATTTATAGTCAACATTAATGAAATGTTCCAAACAAGCGTTTTCAGCCCGAGTGGAGCACATTTTGACCCTTTTTTTAAAAACATCATTGTACATTGAAATTTCTGCTTGCGTATGCTTTAGAAGCAAGAATTAAGAGGACTACATTCATTATTTCAGCTGAAAAATGCTTAGTTTTTGATTTGTAGTCAACATTAATGAAAAGTCCCCAACAGCGTTTTCAGCCCGAGTGGAGCGCATTTTGACTGTTTTTTTTAAAAACATCATTGTACATTGAAATTTCTGCTTGCGTATGCTTTAGAAGCAAGAATTAAGAGGACTACATTCATTATTTCAGCTGAAAAATGCTTAGTTTATGATTTATAGTCAACATTAAGGAAATGTTCCGAACAAGCGTTTTCAGCCCGAGTGGAGCACATTTTGACCGTTTTTTAAAAAACATCATTGTACATTGAAATTTCTGTTTGCGTATGCTTTAGAAGCAAGAATTAAGAGGACTACATTCATTATTTCAGCTGAAAAATGCTTAGTTTATGATTTATAGTCAACATTAATGTAATGTCCCAAACAAGCGTTTTCAGCCCGAGTGGAGCACATTTTGACTGTTTTTTTAAAAACATCATTGTACATTGAAATTTCTGCTTGCGTATGCTTTAGAAGCAAGAATTAAGAGGACTACATTCATTATTTCAGCTGAAAATTGCTTAGTTTATGATTTATAGTCAACATTAATGTCATGTCCCAAACAAGCGTTTTCAGCCCGAGTGGAGCACATTTTGACTGTTTTTTTAAAAACATCATTGTACATTGAAATTTCTGCTTGCGTATGCTTTAGAAGCAAGAATTAAGAGGACTACATTCATTATTTCAGCTGAAAAATGCTTAGTTTATGATTTATAGTCAACATTAATGAAATGTTCCAAACAAGCGTTTTCAGCCCGAGTGGAGCACATTTTGACCCTTTTTTTAAAAACATCATTGTACATTGAAATTTCTGCTTGCGTATGCTTTAGAAGCAAGAATTAAGAGGACTACATTCATTATTTCAGCTGAAAAATGCTTAGTTTTTGATTTGTAGTCAACATTAATGAAATGTCCCCAACAGCGTTTTCAGCCCGAGTGGAGCGCATTTTGACTGTTTTTTTTAAAAACATCATTGTACATTGAAATTTCTGCTTGCGTATGCTTTAGAAGCAAGAATTAAGAGGACTACATTCATTATTTCAGCTGAAAAATGCTTAGTTTATGATTTATAGTCAACTTTAAGGAAATGTTCCGAACAAGCGTTTTCAGCCCGAGTGGAGCACATTTTGACCGTTTTTTAAAAAACATCATTGTACATTGAAATTTCTGTTTGCGTATGCTTTAGAAGCAAGAATTAAGAGGACTACATTCATTATTTCAGCTGAAAAATGCTTAGTTTATGATTTATAGTCAACATTAATGTAATGTCCCAAACAAGCGTTTTCAGCCCGAGTGGAGCACATTTTGACTGTTTTTTTAAAAACATCATTGTACATTGAAATTTCTGCTTGCGTATGCTTTAGAAGCAAGAATTAAGAGGACTACATTCATTATTTCAGCTGAAAAATGCTTAGTTTATGATTTATAGTCAACATTAATGAAATGTCCCCAACAGCGTTTTCAGCCCGAGTGGAGCACATTTTGACTGTTTTTTTAAAAACATCATTGTACATTGAAAATTCTGCTTGCGAATGCTTTAGAAGCAAGAATTAAGAGGACTACATTCATTATTTCAGCTGAAAAATGCTTAGTTTTTGATTTGTAGTCAACATTAATGAAATGTCCCCAACAGCGTTTTCAGCCCGAGTGGAGCACATTTTGACTGTTTTTTTTAAAAACATCATTGTACATTGAAATTTCTGCTTGCGTATGCTTTAGAAGCAAGAATTAAGAGGACTACTTTCATTATTTCAGCTGAAAAATGCTTAGTTTTTGATTTGTAGTCAACATTAATGAAATGTCCCCAACAGCGTTTTCAGCCCGAGTGGAGCGCATTTTGACTGTTTTTTTTAAAAACATCATTGTACATTGAAATTTCTGCTTGCGTATGCTTTAGAAGCAAGAATTAAGAGGACTACATTCATTATTTCAGCTGAAAAATGCTTAGTTTATGATTTATAGTCAACATTAAGGAAATGTTCCGAACAAGCGTTTTCAGCCCGAGTGGAGCACATTTTGACCGTTTTTTAAAAAACATCATTGTACATTGAAATTTCTTTTTGCGTATGCTTTAGAAGCAAGAATTAAGAGGACTACATTCATTATTTCAGCTGAAAAATGCTTAGTTTATGATTTATAGTCAACATTAATGTCATGTCCCAAACAAGCGTTTTCAGCCCGAGTGGAGCACATTTTGACCCTTTTTTTAAAAACATCATTGTACATTGAAATTTCTGCTTGCGTATGCTTTAGAAGCAAGAATTAAGAGGACTACATTCATTATTTCAGCTGAAAAATGCTTAGTTTATGATTTATAGTCAACATTAATGTAATGTCCCAAACAAGCGTTTTCAGCCCGAGTGGAGCACATTTTGACCGTTTTTTTAAAAACATCATTGTACATTGAAATTTCTGTTTGCGTATGCTTTAGAAGCAAGAATTAAGAGGACTACATTCATTATTTCAGCTGAAAAATGCTTAGTTTATGATTTATAGTCAACATTAATGAAATGTCCCCAACAGCGTTTTCAGCCCGAGTGGAGCACATTTTGACCGTTTTTTTAAAAACATCATTGTACATTGAATTTTCTGTTTGTGTATGCTTTAGAAGCAAGAATTAAGAGGACTACATTCATTATTTCAGCTGAAAAATGCTTAGTTTATGATTTATAGTCAACATTAATGAAATGTCCCCAACAGCGTTTTCAGCCTGAGTGGAGCACATTTTGACTGTTTTTTTAAAAACATCATTGTACATTGAAATTTCTGCTTGCGTATGCTTTAGAAGCAAGAATTAAGAGGACTACATTCATTATTTCAGCTGAAAAATGCTTAGTTTATGATTTATAGTCAACATTAATGAAATGTTCCAAACAAGCGTTTTCAGCCCGAGTGGAGCACATTTTGACCCTTTTTTTAAAAACATCATTGTACATTGAAATTTCTGCTTGCGTATGCTTTAGAAGCAAGAATTAAGAGGACTACATTCATTATTTCAGCTGAAAAATGCTTAGTTTATGATTTATAGTCAACATTAATGTCATGTCCCAAACAAGCGTTTTCAGCCCGAGTGGAGCACATTTTGACTGTTTTTTTAAAAACATCATTGTACATTGAAATTTCTGCTTGCGTATGCTTTAGAAGCAAGAATTAAGAGGACTACATTCATTATTTCAGCTGAAAAATGCTTAGTTTATGATTTATAGTCAACATTAATGAAATGTTCCAAACAAGCGTTTTCAGCCCGAGTGGAGCACATTTTGACCCTTTTTTTAAAAACATCATTGTACATTGAAATTTCTGCTTGCGTATGCTTTAGAAGCAAGAATTAAGAGGACTACATTCATTATTTCAGCTGAAAAATGCTTAGTTTTTGATTTGTAGTCAACATTAATGAAATGTCCCCAACAGCGTTTTCAGCCCGAGTGGAGCGCATTTTGACTGTTTTTTTTAAAAACATCATTGTACATTGAAATTTCTGCTTGCGTATGCTTTAGAAGCAAGAATTAAGAGGACTACATTCATTATTTCAGCTGAAAAATGCTTAGTTTATGATTTATAGTCAACATTAAGGAAATGATCCGAACAAGCGTTTTCAGCCCGAGTGGAGCACATTTTGACCGTTTTTTAAAAAACATCATTGTACATTGAAATTTCTGCTTGCGTATGCTTTAGAAGCAAGAATTAAGAGGACTACATTCATTATTTCAGCTGAAAAATGCTTAGTTTATGATTTATAGTCAACATTAATGAAATGTTCCAAACAAGCGTTTTCAGCCCGAGTGGAGCACATTTTGACCCTTTTTTTAAAAACATCATTGTACATTGAAATTTCTGCTTGCGTATGCTTTAGAAGCAAGAATTAAGAGGACTACATTCATTATTTCAGCTGAAAAATGCTTAGTTTATGATTTATAGTCAACATTAATGTCATGTCCCAAACAAGCGTTTTCAGCCCGAGTGGAGCACATTTTGACCCTTTTTTTAAAAACATCATTGTACATTGAAATTTCTGCTTGCGTATGCTTTAGAAGCAAGAATTAAGAGGACTACATTCATTATTTCAGCTGAAAAATGCTTAGTTTATGATTTATAGTCAACATTAATGTAATGTCCCAAACAAGCGTTTTCAGCCCGAGTGGAGCACATTTTGACCGTTTTTTTAAAAACATCATTGTACATTGAAATTTCTGTTTGCGTATGCTTTAGAAGCAAGAATTAAGAGGACTACATTCATTATTTCAGCTGAAAAATGCTTAGTTTATGATTTATAGTCAACATTAATGAAATGTCCCCAACAGCGTTTTCAGCCCGAGTGGAGCACATTTTGACCCTTTTTTTAAAAACATCATTGTACATTGAATTTTCTGTTTGTGTATGCTTTAGAAGCAAGAATTAAGAGGACTACATTCATTATTTCAGCTGAAAAATGCTTAGTTTATGATTTATAGTCAACATTAATGAAATGTCCCCAACAGCGTTTTCAGCCCGAGTGGAGCACATTTTGACTGTTTTTTTAAAAACATCATTGTACATTGAAATTTCTGCTTGCGTATGCTTTAGAAGCAAGAATTAAGAGGACTACATTCATTATTTCAGCTGAAAAATGCTTAGTTTATGATTTATAGTCAACATTAATGAAATGTTCCAAACAAGCGTTTTCAGCCCGAGTGGAGCACATTTTGACCCTTTTTTTAAAAACATCATTGTACATTGAAATTTCTGCTTGCGTATGCTTTAGAAGCAAGAATTAAGAGGACTACATTCATTATTTCAGCTGAAAAATGCTTAGTTTATGATTTATAGTCAACATTAATGTCATGTCCCAAACAAGCGTTTTCAGCCCGAGTGGAGCACATTTTGACTGTTTTTTTAAAAACATCATTGTACATTGAAATTTCTGCTTGCGTATGCTTTAGAAGCAAGAATTAAGAGGACTACATTCATTATTTCAGCTGAAAAATGCTTAGTTTATGATTTATAGTCAACATTATAGTCAACATTAACATCATTGTACATTGAAATTTCTGCTTGCGTATGCTTTAGAAGCAAGAATTAAGAGGACTACATTCATTATTTCAGCTGAAAAATGCTTAGTTTTTGATTTGTAGTCAACATTAATGAAACGTCCCCAACAGCGTTTTCAGCCCGAGTGGAGCGCATTTTGACTGTTTTTTTTAAAAACATCATTGTACATTGAAATTTCTGCTTGCGTATGCTTTAGAAGCAAGAATTAAGAGGACTACATTCATTATTTCAGCTGAAAAATGCTTAGTTTATGATTTATAGTCAACATTAAGGAAATGTTCCGAACAAGCGTTTTCAGCCCGAGTGGAGCACATTTTGACCGTTTTTTAAAAAACATCATTGTACATTGAAATTTCTTTTTGCGTATGCTTTAGAAGCAAGAATTAAGAGGACTACATTCATTATTTCAGCTGAAAAATGCTTAGTTTATGATTTATAGTCAACATTAATGTCATGTCCCAAACAAGCGTTTTCAGCCCGAGTGGAGCACATTTTGACTGCTTTTTTAAAAACATCATTGTACATTGAAATTTCTGCTTGCGTATGCTTTAGAAGCAAGAATTAAGAGGACTACATTCATTATTTCAGCTGAAAAATGCTTAGTTTATGATTTATAGTCAACATTAATGAAATGTTCCAAACAAGCGTTTTCAGCCCGAGTGGAGCACATTTTGACTGTTTTTTTAAAAACATCATTGTACATTGAAATTTCTGCTTGCGTATGCTTTAGAAGCAAGAATTAAGAGGACTACATTCATTATTTCAGCTGAAAAATGCTTAGTTTTTGATTTATAGTCAACATTAATGAAATGTCCCCAACAGCGTTTTCAGCCCGAGTGGAGCACATTTTGACTGTTTTTTTTAAAAACATCATTGTACATTGAAATTTCTGCTTGCGTATGCTTTAGAAGCAAGAATTAAAAGGACTACATTCATTATTTCAGCTGAAAAATGCTTAGTTTATGATTTATAGTCAACATTAATGAAATGTCCCCAACAGCGTTTTCAGCCCGAGTGGAGCACATTTTGACTGTTTTTTTAAAAACATCATTGTACATTGAAATTTCTGCTTGCGTATGCTTTAGAAGCAAGAATTAAGAGGACTACATTCATTATTTCAGCTGAAAAATGCTTAGTTTATGATTTATAGTCAACATTAATGAAATGTTCCAAACAAGCGTTTTCAGCCCGAGTGGAGCACATTTTGACCCTTTTTTTAAAAACATCATTGTACATTGAAATTTCTGCTTGCGTATGCTTTAGAAGCAAGAATTAAGAGGACTACATTCATTATTTCAGCTGAAAAATGCTTAGTTTATGATTTATAGTCAACATTAATGTCATGTCCCAAACAAGCGTTTTCAGCCCGAGTGGAGCACATTTTGACTGTTTTTTTAAAAACATCATTGTACATTGAAATTTCTGCTTGCGTATGCTTTAGAAGCAAGAATTAAGAGGACTACATTCATTATTTCAGCTGAAAAATGCTTAGTTTATGATTTATAGTCAACATTAATGAAATGTTCCAAACAAGCGTTTTCAGCCCGAGTGGAGCACATTTTGACCCTTTTTTTAAAAACATCATTGTACATTGAAATTTCTGCTTGCGTATGCTTTAGAAGCAAGAATTAAGAGGACTACATTCATTATTTCAGCTGAAAAATGCTTAGTTTTTGATTTGTAGTCAACATTAATGAAATGTCCCCAACAGCGTTTTCAGCCCGAGTGGAGCGCATTTTGACTGTTTTTTTTAAAAACATCATTGTACATTGAAATTTCTGCTTGCGTATGCTTTAGAAGCAAGAATTAAGAGGACTACATTCATTATTTCAGCTGAAAAATGCTTAGTTTATGATTTATAGTCAACATTAAGGAAATGTTCCGAACAAGCGTTTTCAGCCCGAGTGGAGCACATTTTGACCGTTTTTTAAAAAACATCATTGTACATTGAAATTTCTGTTTGCGTATGCTTTAGAAGCAAGAATTAAGAGGACTACATTCATTATTTCAGCTGAAAAATGCTTAGTTTATGATTTATAGTCAACATTAATGTAATGTCCCAAACAAGCGTTTTCAGCCCGAGTGGAGCACATTTTGACTGTTTTTTTAAAAACATCATTGTACATTGAAATTTCTGCTTGCGTATGCTTTAGAAGCAAGAATTAAGAGGACTACATTCATTATTTCAGCTGAAAAATGCTTAGTTTATGATTTATAGTCAACATTAATGAAATGTCCCCAACAGCGTTTTCAGCCCGAGTGGAGCACATTTTGACTGTTTTTTTAAAAACATCATTGTACATTGAAAATTCTGCTTGCGAATGCTTTAGAAGCAAGAATTAAGAGGACTACATTCATTATTTCAGCTGAAAAATGCTTAGTTTTTGATTTGTAGTCAACATTAATGAAATGTCCCCAACAGCGTTTTCAGCCCGAGTGGAGCACATTTTGACTGTTTTTTTTAAAAACATCATTGTACATTGAAATTTCTGCTTGCGTATGCTTTAGAAGCAAGAATTAAGAGGACTACTTTCATTATTTCAGCTGAAAAATGCTTAGTTTTTGATTTGTAGTCAACATTAATGAAATGTCCCCAACAGCGTTTTCAGCCCGAGTGGAGCGCATTTTGACTGTTTTTTTTAAAAACATCATTGTACATTGAAATTTCTGCTTGCGTATGCTTTAGAAGCAAGAATTAAGAGGACTACATTCATTATTTCAGCTGAAAAATGCTTAGTTTATGATTTATAGTCAACATTAAGGAAATGTTCCGAACAAGCGTTTTCAGCCCGAGTGGAGCACATTTTGACCGTTTTTTAAAAAACATCATTGTACATTGAAATTTCTTTTTGCGTATGCTTTAGAAGCAAGAATTAAGAGGACTACATTCATTATTTCAGCTGAAAAATGCTTAGTTTATGATTTATAGTCAACATTAATGTCATGTCCCAAACAAGCGTTTTCAGCCCGAGTGGAGCACATTTTGACCCTTTTTTTAAAAACATCATTGTACATTGAAATTTCTGCTTGCGTATGCTTTAGAAGCAAGAATTAAGAGGACTACATTCATTATTTCAGCTGAAAAATGCTTAGTTTATGATTTATAGTCAACATTAATGTAATGTCCCAAACAAGCGTTTTCAGCCCGAGTGGAGCACATTTTGACCGTTTTTTTAAAAACATCATTGTACATTGAAATTTCTGTTTGCGTATGCTTTAGAAGCAAGAATTAAGAGGACTACATTCATTATTTCAGCTGAAAAATGCTTAGTTTATGATTTATAGTCAACATTAATGAAATGTCCCCAACAGCGTTTTCAGCCCGAGTGGAGCACATTTTGACCGTTTTTTTAAAAACATCATTGTACATTGAATTTTCTGTTTGTGTATGCTTTAGAAGCAAGAATTAAGAGGACTACATTCATTATTTCAGCTGAAAAATGCTTAGTTTATGATTTATAGTCAACATTAATGAAATGTCCCCAACAGCGTTTTCAGCCTGAGTGGAGCACATTTTGACTGTTTTTTTAAAAACATCATTGTACATTGAAATTTCTGCTTGCGTATGCTTTAGAAGCAAGAATTAAGAGGACTACATTCATTATTTCAGCTGAAAAATGCTTAGTTTATGATTTATAGTCAACATTAATGAAATGTTCCAAACAAGCGTTTTCAGCCCGAGTGGAGCACATTTTGACCCTTTTTTTAAAAACATCATTGTACATTGAAATTTCTGCTTGCGTATGCTTTAGAAGCAAGAATTAAGAGGACTACATTCATTATTTCAGCTGAAAAATGCTTAGTTTATGATTTATAGTCAACATTAATGTCATGTCCCAAACAAGCGTTTTCAGCCCGAGTGGAGCACATTTTGACTGTTTTTTTAAAAACATCATTGTACATTGAAATTTCTGCTTGCGTATGCTTTAGAAGCAAGAATTAAGAGGACTACATTCATTATTTCAGCTGAAAAATGCTTAGTTTATGATTTATAGTCAACATTAATGAAATGTTCCAAACAAGCGTTTTCAGCCCGAGTGGAGCACATTTTGACCCTTTTTTTAAAAACATCATTGTACATTGAAATTTCTGCTTGCGTATGCTTTAGAAGCAAGAATTAAGAGGACTACATTCATTATTTCAGCTGAAAAATGCTTAGTTTTTGATTTGTAGTCAACATTAATGAAATGTCCCCAACAGCGTTTTCAGCCCGAGTGGAGCGCATTTTGACTGTTTTTTTTAAAAACATCATTGTACATTGAAATTTCTGCTTGCGTATGCTTTAGAAGCAAGAATTAAGAGGACTACATTCATTATTTCAGCTGAAAAATGCTTAGTTTATGATTTATAGTCAACATTAAGGAAATGATCCGAACAAGCGTTTTCAGCCCGAGTGGAGCACATTTTGACCGTTTTTTAAAAAACATCATTGTACATTGAAATTTCTGCTTGCGTATGCTTTAGAAGCAAGAATTAAGAGGACTACATTCATTATTTCAGCTGAAAAATGCTTAGTTTATGATTTATAGTCAACATTAATGAAATGTTCCAAACAAGCGTTTTCAGCCCGAGTGGAGCACATTTTGACCCTTTTTTTAAAAACATCATTGTACATTGAAATTTCTGCTTGCGTATGCTTTAGAAGCAAGAATTAAGAGGACTACATTCATTATTTCAGCTGAAAAATGCTTAGTTTATGATTTATAGTCAACATTAATGTCATGTCCCAAACAAGCGTTTTCAGCCCGAGTGGAGCACATTTTGACCCTTTTTTTAAAAACATCATTGTACATTGAAATTTCTGCTTGCGTATGCTTTAGAAGCAAGAATTAAGAGGACTACATTCATTATTTCAGCTGAAAAATGCTTAGTTTATGATTTATAGTCAACATTAATGTAATGTCCCAAACAAGCGTTTTCAGCCCGAGTGGAGCACATTTTGACCGTTTTTTTAAAAACATCATTGTACATTGAAATTTCTGTTTGCGTATGCTTTAGAAGCAAGAATTAAGAGGACTACATTCATTATTTCAGCTGAAAAATGCTTAGTTTATGATTTATAGTCAACATTAATGAAATGTCCCCAACAGCGTTTTCAGCCCGAGTGGAGCACATTTTGACCCTTTTTTTAAAAACATCATTGTACATTGAATTTTCTGTTTGTGTATGCTTTAGAAGCAAGAATTAAGAGGACTACATTCATTATTTCAGCTGAAAAATGCTTAGTTTATGATTTATAGTCAACATTAATGAAATGTCCCCAACAGCGTTTTCAGCCCGAGTGGAGCACATTTTGACTGTTTTTTTAAAAACATCATTGTACATTGAAATTTCTGCTTGCGTATGCTTTAGAAGCAAGAATTAAGAGGACTACATTCATTATTTCAGCTGAAAAATGCTTAGTTTATGATTTATAGTCAACATTAATGAAATGTTCCAAACAAGCGTTTTCAGCCCGAGTGGAGCACATTTTGACCCTTTTTTTAAAAACATCATTGTACATTGAAATTTCTGCTTGCGTATGCTTTAGAAGCAAGAATTAAGAGGACTACATTCATTATTTCAGCTGAAAAATGCTTAGTTTATGATTTATAGTCAACATTAATGTCATGTCCCAAACAAGCGTTTTCAGCCCGAGTGGAGCACATTTTGACTGTTTTTTTAAAAACATCATTGTACATTGAAATTTCTGCTTGCGTATGCTTTAGAAGCAAGAATTAAGAGGACTACATTCATTATTTCAGCTGAAAAATGCTTAGTTTATGATTTATAGTCAACATTAATGAAATGTTCCAAACAAGCGTTTTCAGCCCGAGTGGAGCACATTTTGACCCTTTTTTTAAAAACATCATTGTACATTGAAATTTCTGCTTGCGTATGCTTTAGAAGCAAGAATTAAGAGGACTACATTCATTATTTCAGCTGAAAAATGCTTAGTTTTTGATTTGTAGTCAACATTAATGAAATGTCCCCAACAGCGTTTTCAGCCCGAGTGGAGCGCATTTTGACTGTTTTTTTTAAAAACATCATTGTACATTGAAATTTCTGCTTGCGTATGCTTTAGAAGCAAGAATTAAGAGGACTACATTCATTATTTCAGCTGAAAAATGCTTAGTTTATGATTTATAGTCAACATTAATGAAATGTCCCCAACAGCGTTTTCAGCCCGAGTGGAGCACATTTTGACCCTTTTTTTAAAAACATCATTGTACATTGAATTTTCTGTTTGTGTATGCTTTAGAAGCAAGAATTAAGAGGACTACATTCATTATTTCAGCTGAAAAATGCTTAGTTTATGATTTATAGTCAACATTAATGAAATGTCCCCAACAGCGTTTTCAGCCCGAGTGGAGCACATTTTGACTGTTTTTTTAAAAACATCATTGTACATTGAAATTTCTGCTTGCGTATGCTTTAGAAGCAAGAATTAAGAGGACTACATTCATTATTTCAGCTGAAAAATGCTTAGTTTTTGATTTATAGTCAACATTAATGAAATGTCCCCAACAGCGTTTTCAGCCCGAGTGGAGCACATTTTGACTGTTTTTTTTAAAAACATCATTGTACATTGAAATTTCTGCTTGCGTATGCTTTAGAAGCAAGAATTAAAAGGACTACATTCATTATTTCAGCTGAAAAATGCTTAGTTTATGATTTATAGTCAACATTAATGAAATGTCCCCAACAGCGTTTTCAGCCCGAGTGGAGCACATTTTGACTGTTTTTTTAAAAACATCATTGTACATTGAAATTTCTGCTTGCGTATGCTTTAGAAGCAAGAATTAAGAGGACTACATTCATTATTTCAGCTGAAAAATGCTTAGTTTATGATTTATAGTCAACATTAAGGAAATGTTCCAAACAAGAGTTTTCAGCCCGAGTGGAGCACATTTTGACCGTTTTTTTAAAAACATCATTGTACATTGAAATTTCTGCTTGCGTATGCTTTAGAAGCAAGAATTAAGAGGACTACATTCATTATTTCAGCTGAAAAATGCTTAGTTTATGATTTATAGTCAACATTAATGTCATGTCCCAAACAAGCGTTTTCAGCCCGAGTGGAGCACATTTTGACTGTTTTTTTAAAAACATCATTGTACATTGAAATTTCTGCTTGCGTATGCTTTAGAAGCAAGAATTAAGAGGACTACATTCATTATTTCAGCTGAAAAATGCTTAGTTTATGATTTATAGTCAACATTAATGAAATGTTCCAAACAAGCGTTTTCAGCCCGAGTGGAGCACATTTTGACCCTTTTTTTAAAAACATCATTGTACATTGAAATTTCTGCTTGCGTATGCTTTAGAAGCAAGAATTAAGAGGACTACATTCATTATTTCAGCTGAAAAATGCTTAGTTTTTGATTTGTAGTCAACATTAATGAAATGTCCCCAACAGCGTTTTCAGCCCGAGTGGAGCGCATTTTGACTGTTTTTTTTAAAAACATCATTGTACATTGAAATTTCTGCTTGCGTATGCTTTAGAAGCAAGAATTAAGAGGACTACATTCATTATTTCAGCTGAAAAATGCTTAGTTTATGATTTATAGTCAACATTAAGGAAATGTTCCGAACAAGCGTTTTCAGCCCGAGTGGAGCACATTTTGACCGTTTTTTAAAAAACATCATTGTACATTGAAATTTCTTTTTGCGTATGCTTTAGAAGCAAGAATTAAGAGGACTACATTCATTATTTCAGCTGAAAAATGCTTAGTTTATGATTTATAGTCAACATTAATGTCATGTCCCAAACAAGCGTTTTCAGCCCGAGTGGAGCACATTTTGACTGTTTTTTTAAAAACATCATTGTACATTGAAATTTCTGCTTGCGTATGCTTTAGAAGCAAGAATTAAGAGGACTACATTCATTATTTCAGCTGAAAAATGCTTAGTTTATGATTTATAGTCAACATTAATGAAATGTTCCAAACAAGCGTTTTCAGCCCGAGTGGAGCACATTTTGACCCTTTTTTTAAAAACATCATTGTACATTGAAATTTCTGCTTGCGTATGCTTTAGAAGCAAGAATTAAGAGGACTACATTCATTATTTCAGCTGAAAAATGCTTAGTTTTTGATTTGTAGTCAACATTAATGAAATGTCCCCAACAGCGTTTTCAGCCCGAGTGGAGCGCATTTTGACTGTTTTTTTTAAAAACATCATTGTACATTGAAATTTCTGCTTGCGTATGCTTTAGAAGCAAGAATTAAGAGGACTACATTCATTATTTCAGCTGAAAAATGCTTAGTTTATGATTTATAGTCAACATTAAGGAAATGTTCCGAACAAGCGTTTTCAGCCCGAGTGGAGCACATTTTGACCGTTTTTTAAAAAACATCATTGTACATTGAAATTTCTTTTTGCGTATGCTTTAGAAGCAAGAATTAAGAGGACTACATTCATTATTTCAGCTGAAAAATGCTTAGTTTATGATTTATAGTCAACATTAATGTCATGTCCCAAACAAGCGTTTTCAGCCCGAGTGGAGCACATTTTGACTGCTTTTTTAAAAACATCATTGTACATTGAAATACTGCTTGCGTATGCTTTAGAAGCAAGAATTAAGAGGACTACATTCATTATTTCAGCTGAAAAATGCTTAGTTTATGATTTATAGTCAACATTAATGAAATGTTCCAAACAAGCGTTTTCAGCCCGAGTGGAGCACATTTTGACCCTTTTTTTAAAAACATCATTGTACATTGAAATTTCTGCTTGCGTATGCTTTAGAAGCAAGAATTAAGAGGACTACATTCATTATTTCAGCTGAAAAATGCTTAGTTTTTGATTTGTAGTCAACATTAATGAAATGTCCCCAACAGCGTTTTCAGCCCGAGTGGAGCGCATTTTGACTGTTTTTTTTAAAAACATCATTGTACATTGAAATTTCTGCTTGCGTATGCTTTAGAAGCAAGAATTAAGAGGACTACATTCATTATTTCAGCTGAAAAATGCTTAGTTTATGATTTATAGTCAACATTAAGGAAATGTTCCGAACAAGCGTTTTCAGCCCGAGTGGAGCACATTTTGACCGTTTTTTAAAAAACATCATTGTACATTGAAATTTCTTTTTGCGTATGCTTTAGAAGCAAGAATTAAGAGGACTACATTCATTATTTCAGCTGAAAAATGCTTAGTTTATGATTTATAGTCAACATTAATGTCATGTCCCAAACAAGCGTTTTCAGCCCGAGTGGAGCACATTTTGACTGTTTTTTTAAAAACATCATTGTACATTGAAAATTCTGCTTGCGTATGCTTTAGAAGCAAGAATTAAGAGGACTACATTCATTATTTCAGCTGAAAAATGCTTAGTTTATGATTTATAGTCAACATTAATGAAATGTTCCAAACAAGCGTTTTCAGCCCGAGTGGAGCACATTTTGACCCTTTTTTTAAAAACATCATTGTACATTGAAATTTCTGCTTGCGTATGCTTTAGAAGCAAGAATTAAGAGGACTACATTCATTATTTCAGCTGAAAAATGCTTAGTTTTTGATTTGTAGTCAACATTAATGAAATGTCCCCAACAGCGTTTTCAGCCCGAGTGGAGCGCATTTTGACTGTTTTTTTTAAAAACATCATTGTACATTGAAATTTCTGCTTGCGTATGCTTTAGAAGCAAGAATTAAGAGGACTACATTCATTATTTCAGCTGAAAAATGCTTAGTTTATGATTTATAGTCAACATTAAGGAAATGTTCCGAACAAGCGTTTTCAGCCCGAGTGGAGCACATTTTGACCGTTTTTTAAAAAACATCATTGTACATTGAAATTTCTTTTTGCGTATGCTTTAGAAGCAAGAATTAAGAGGACTACATTCATTATTTCAGCTGAAAAATGCTTAGTTTATGATTTATAGTCAACATTAATGTCATGTCCCAAACAAGCGTTTTCAGCCCGAGTGGAGCACATTTTGACTGTTTTTTTAAAAACATCATTGTACATTGAAATTTCTGCTTGCGTATGCTTTAGAAGCAAGAATTAAGAGGACTACATTCATTATTTCAGCTGAAAAATGCTTAGTTTATGATTTATAGTCAACATTAATGTCATGTCCCAAACAAGCGTTTTCAGCCCGAGTGGAGCACATTTTGACTGTTTTTTTAAAAACATCATTGTACATTGAAATTTCTGCTTGCGTATGCTTTAGAAGCAAGAATTAAGAGGACTACATTCATTATTTCAGCTGAAAAATGCTTAGTTTATGATTTATAGTCAACATTAATGAAATGTTCCAAACAAGCGTTTTCAGCCCGAGTGGAGCACATTTTGACCCTTTTTTTAAAAACATCATTGTACATTGAAATTTCTGCTTGCGTATGCTTTAGAAGCAAGAATTAAGAGGACTACATTCATTATTTCAGCTGAAAAATGCTTAGTTTTTGATTTGTAGTCAACATTAATGAAATGTCCCCAACAGCGTTTTCAGCCCGAGTGGAGCGCATTTTGACTGTTTTTTTTAAAAACATCATTGTACATTGAAATTTCTGCTTGCGTATGCTTTAGAAGCAAGAATTAAGAGGACTACATTCATTATTTCAGCTGAAAAATGCTTAGTTTATGATTTATAGTCAACATTAAGGAAATGTTCCGAACAAGCGTTTTCAGCCCGAGTGGAGCACATTTTGACCGTTTTTTAAAAAACATCATTGTACATTGAAATTTCTGTTTGCGTATGCTTTAGAAGCAAGAATTAAGAGGACTACATTCATTATTTCAGCTGAAAAATGCTTAGTTTATGATTTATAGTCAACATTAATGTAATGTCCCAAACAAGCGTTTTCAGCCCGAGTGGAGCACATTTTGACTGTTTTTTTAAAAACATCATTGTACATTGAAATTTCTGCTTGCGTATGCTTTAGAAGCAAGAATTAAGAGGACTACATTCATTATTTCAGCTGAAAAATGCTTAGTTTATGATTTATAGTCAACATTAATTAAATGTCCCCAACAGCGTTTTCAGCCCGAGTGGAGCACATTTTGACTGTTTTTTTAAAAACATCATTGTACATTGAAATTTCTGCTTGCGAATGCTTTAGAAGCAAGAATTAAGAGGACTACATTCATTATTTCAGCTGAAAAATGCTTAGTTTTTGATTTGTAGTCAACATTAATGAAATGTCCCCAACAGCGTTTTCAGCCCGAGTGGAGCACATTTTGACTGTTTTTTTTAAAAACATCATTGTACATTGAAATTTCTGCTTGCGTATGCTTTAGAAGCAAGAATTAAGAGGACTACTTTCATTATTTCAGCTGAAAAATGCTTAGTTTTTGATTTGTAGTCAACATTAATGAAATGTCCCCAACAGCGTTTTCAGCCCGAGTGGAGCGCATTTTGACTGTTTTTTTTAAAAACATCATTGTACATTGAAATTTCTGCTTGCGTATGCTTTAGAAGCAAGAATTAAGAGGACTACATTCATTATTTCAGCTGAAAAATGCTTAGTTTATGGTTTATAGTCAACATTAAGGAAATGTTCCGAACAAGCGTTTTCAGCCCGAGTGGAGCACATTTTGACCGTTTTTTAAAAAACATCATTGTACATTGAAATTTCTTTTTGCGTATGCTTTAGAAGCAAGAATTAAGAGGACTACATTCATTATTTCAGCTGAAAAATGCTTAGTTTATGATTTATAGTCAACATTAATGTAATGTCCCAAACAAGCGTTTTCAGCCCGAGTGGAGCACATTTTGACTGTTTTTTTAAAAACATCATTGTACATTGAAATTTCTGCTTGCGTATGCTTTAGAAGCAAGAATTAAGAGGACTACATTCATTATTTCAGCTGAAAAATGCTTAGTTTATGATTTATAGTCAACATTAATGTCATGTCCCAAACAAGCGTTTTCAGCCCGAGTGGAGCACATTTTGACTGTTTTTTTAAAAACATCATTGTACATTGAAATTTCTGCTTGCGTATGCTTTAGAAGCAAGAATTAAGAGGACTACATTCATTATTTCAGCTGAAAAATGCTTAGTTTATGATTTATAGTCAACATTAATGAAATGTTCCAAACAAGCGTTTTCAGCCCGAGTGGAGCACATTTTGACCCTTTTTTTAAAAACATCATTGTACATTGAAATTTCTGCTTGCGTATGCTTTAGAAGCAAGAATTAAGAGGACTACATTCATTATTTCAGCTGAAAAATGCTTAGTTTTTGATTTGTAGTCAACATTAATGAAATGTCCCCAACAGCGTTTTCAGCCCGAGTGGAGCGCATTTTGACTGTTTTTTTTAAAAACATCATTGTACATTGAAATTTCTGCTTGCGTATGCTTTAGAAGCAAGAATTAAGAGGACTACATTCATTATTTCAGCTGAAAAATGCTTAGTTTATGATTTATAGTCAACATTAAGGAAATGTTCCGAACAAGCGTTTTCAGCCCGAGTGGAGCACATTTTGACCGTTTTTTAAAAAACATCATTGTACATTGAAATTTCTGTTTGCGTATGCTTTAGAAGCAAGAATTAAGAGGACTACATTCATTATTTCAGCTGAAAAATGCTTAGTTTATGATTTATAGTCAACATTAATGTAATGTCCCAAACAAGCGTTTTCAGCCCGAGTGGAGCACATTTTGACTGTTTTTTTAAAAACATCATTGTACATTGAAATTTCTGCTTGCGTATGCTTTAGAAGCAAGAATTAAGAGGACTACATTCATTATTTCAGCTGAAAAATGCTTAGTTTATGATTTATAGTCAACATTAATGAAATGTCCCCAACAGCGTTTTCAGCCCGAGTGGAGCACATTTTGACTGTTTTTTTAAAAACATCATTGTACATTGAAATTTCTGCTTGCGAATGCTTTAGAAGCAAGAATTAAGAGGACTACATTCATTATTTCAGCTGAAAAATGCTTAGTTTTTGATTTGTAGTCAACATTAATGAAATGTCCCCAACAGCGTTTTCAGCCCGAGTGGAGCACATTTTGACTGTTTTTTTTAAAAACATCATTGTACATTGAAATTTCTGCTTGCGTATGCTTTAGAAGCAAGAATTAAGAGGACTACTTTCATTATTTCAGCTGAAAAATGCTTAGTTTTTGATTTGTAGTCAACATTAATGAAATGTCCCCAACAGCGTTTTCAGCCCGAGTGGAGCGCATTTTGACTGTTTTTTTTAAAAACATCATTGTACATTGAAATTTCTGCTTGCGTATGCTTTAGAAGCAAGAATTAAGAGGACTACATTCATTATTTCAGCTGAAAAATGCTTAGTTTATGATTTATAGTCAACATTAAGGAAATGTTCCGAACAAGCGTTTTCAGCCCGAGTGGAGCACATTTTGACCGTTTTTTAAAAAACATCATTGTACATTGAAATTTCTTTTTGCGTATGCTTTAGAAGCAAGAATTAAGAGGACTACATTCATTATTTCAGCTGAAAAATGCTTAGTTTATGATTTATAGTCAACATTAATGTCATGTCCCAAACAAGCGTTTTCAGCCCGAGTGGAGCACATTTTGACTGTTTTTTTAAAAACATCATTGTACATTGAAATTTCTGCTTGCGTATGCTTTAGAAGCAAGAATTAAGAGGACTACATTCATTATTTCAGCTGAAAAATGCTTAGTTTATGATTTATAGTCAACATTAATGTCATGTCCCAAACAAGCGTTTTCAGCCCGAGTGGAGCACATTTTGACTGTTTTTTTAAAAACATCATTGTACATTGAAATTTCTGCTTGCGTATGCTTTAGAAGCAAGAATTAAGAGGACTACATTCATTATTTCAGCTGAAAAATGCTTAGTTTATGATTTATAGTCAACATTAATGAAATGTTCCAAACAAGCGTTTTCAGCCCGAGTGGAGCACATTTTGACCCTTTTTTTAAAAACATCATTGTACATTGAAATTTCTGCTTGCGTATGCTTTAGAAGCAAGAATTAAGAGGACTACATTCATTATTTCAGCTGAAAAATGCTTAGTTTTTGATTTGTAGTCAACATTAATGAAATGTCCCCAACAGCGTTTTCAGCCCGAGTGGAGCGCATTTTGACTGTTTTTTTTAAAAACATCATTGTACATTGAAATTTCTGCTTGCGTATGCTTTAGAAGCAAGAATTAAGAGGACTACATTCATTATTTCAGCTGAAAAATGCTTAGTTTATGATTTATAGTCAACATTAAGGAAATGTTCCGAACAAGCGTTTTCAGCCCGAGTGGAGCACATTTTGACCGTTTTTTAAAAAACATCATTGTACATTGAAATTTCTGTTTGCGTATGCTTTAGAAGCAAGAATTAAGAGGACTACATTCATTATTTCAGCTGAAAAATGCTTAGTTTATGATTTATAGTCAACATTAATGTAATGTCCCAAACAAGCGTTTTCAGCCCGAGTGGAGCACATTTTGACTGTTTTTTTAAAAACATCATTGTACATTGAAATTTCTGCTTGCGTATGCTTTAGAAGCAAGAATTAAGAGGACTACATTCATTATTTCAGCTGAAAAATGCTTAGTTTATGATTTATAGTCAACATTAATGAAATGTCCCCAACAGCGTTTTCAGCCCGAGTGGAGCACATTTTGACTGTTTTTTTAAAAACATCATTGTACATTGAAATTTCTGCTTGCGAATGCTTTAGAAGCAAGAATTAAGAGGACTACATTCATTATTTCAGCTGAAAAATGCTTAGTTTTTGATTTGTAGTCAACATTAATGAAATGTCCCCAACAGCGTTTTCAGCCCGAGTGGAGCACATTTTGACTGTTTTTTTTAAAAACATCATTGTACATTGAAATTTCTGCTTGCGTATGCTTTAGAAGCAAGAATTAAGAGGACTACTTTCATTATTTCAGCTGAAAAATGCTTAGTTTTTGATTTGTAGTCAACATTAATGAAATGTCCCCAACAGCGTTTTCAGCCCGAGTGGAGCGCATTTTGACTGTTTTTTTTAAAAACATCATTGTACATTGAAATTTCTGCTTGCGTATGCTTTAGAAGCAAGAATTAAGAGGACTACATTCATTATTTCAGCTGAAAAATGCTTAGTTTATGATTTATAGTCAACATTAAGGAAATGTTCCGAACAAGCGTTTTCAGCCCGAGTGGAGCACATTTTGACCGTTTTTTAAAAAACATCATTGTACATTGAAATTTCTTTTTGCGTATGCTTTAGAAGCAAGAATTAAGAGGACTACATTCATTATTTCAGCTGAAAAATGCTTAGTTTATGATTTATAGTCAACATTAATGTAATGTCCCAAACAAGCGTTTTCAGCCCGAGTGGAGCACATTTTGACTGTTTTTTTAAAAACATCATTGTACATTGAAATTTCTGCTTGCGTATGCTTTAGAAGCAAGAATTAAGAGGACTACATTCATTATTTCAGCTGAAAAATGCTTAGTTTATGATTTATAGTCAACATTAATGTCATGTCCCAAACAAGCGTTTTCAGCCCGAGTGGAGCACATTTTGACTGTTTTTTTAAAAACATCATTGTACATTGAAATTTCTGCTTGCGTATGCTTTAGAAGCAAGAATTAAGAGGACTACATTCATTATTTCAGCTGAAAAATGCTTAGTTTATGATTTATAGTCAACATTAATGAAATGTTCCAAACAAGCGTTTTCAGCCCGAGTGGAGCACATTTTGACCCTTTTTTTAAAAACATCATTGTACATTGAAATTTCTGCTTGCGTATGCTTTAGAAGCAAGAATTAAGAGGACTACATTCATTATTTCAGCTGAAAAATGCTTAGTTTTTGATTTGTAGTCAACATTAATAAAATGTCCCCAACAGCGTTTTCAGCCCGAGTGGAGCGCATTTTGACTGTTTTTTTTAAAAACATCATTGTACATTGAAATTTCTGCTTGCGTATGCTTTAGAAGCAAGAATTAAGAGGACTACATTCATTATTTCAGCTGAAAAATGCTTAGTTTATGATTTATAGTCAACATTAAGGAAATGTTCCGAACAAGCGTTTTCAGCCCGAGTGGAGCACATTTTGACCGTTTTTTAAAAAACATCATTGTACATTGAAATTTCTGTTTGCGTATGCTTTAGAAGCAAGAATTAAGAGGACTACATTCATTATTTCAGCTGAAAAATGCTTAGTTTATGATTTATAGTCAACATTAATGTAATGTCCCAAACAAGCGTTTTCAGCCCGAGTGGAGCACATTTTGACTGTTTTTTTAAAAACATCATTGTACATTGAAATTTCTGCTTGCGTATGCTTTAGAAGCAAGAATTAAGAGGACTACATTCATTATTTCAGCTGAAAAATGCTTAGTTTATGATTTATAGTCAACATTAATGAAATGTCCCCAACAGCGTTTTCAGCCCGAGTGGAGCACATTTTGACTGTTTTTTTAAAAACATCATTGTACATTGAAATTTCTGCTTGCGAATGCTTTAGAAGCAAGAATTAAGAGGACTACATTCATTATTTCAGCTGAAAAATGCTTAGTTTTTGATTTGTAGTCAACATTAATGAAATGTCCCCAACAGCGTTTTCAGCCCGAGTGGAGCACATTTTGACTGTTTTTTTTAAAAACATCATTGTACATTGAAATTTCTGCTTGCGTATGCTTTAGAAGCAAGAATTAAGAGGACTACTTTCATTATTTCAGCTGAAAAATGCTTAGTTTTTGATTTGTAGTCAACATTAATGAAATGTCCCCAACAGCGTTTTCAGCCCGAGTGGAGCGTATTTTGACTGTTTTTTTTAAAAACATCATTGTACATTGAAATTTCTGCTTGCGTATGCTTTAGAAGCAAGAATTAAGAGGACTACATTCATTATTTCAGCTGAAAAATGCTTAGTTTATGATTTATAGTCAACATTAAGGAAATGTTCCGAACAAGCGTTTTCAGCCCGAGTGGAGCACATTTTGACCGTTTTTTAAAAAACATCATTGTACATTGAAATTTCTTTTTGCGTATGCTTTAGAAGCAAGAATTAAGAGGACTACATTCATTATTTCAGCTGAAAAATGCTTAGTTTATGATTTATAGTCAACATTAATGTCATGTCCCAAACAAGCGTTTTCAGCCCGAGTGGAGCACATTTTGACCCTTTTTTTAAAAACATCATTGTACATTGAAATTTCTGCTTGCGTATGCTTTAGAAGCAAGAATTAAGAGGACTACATTCATTATTTCAGCTGAAAAATGCTTAGTTTATGATTTATAGTCAACATTAATGTAATGTCCCAAACAAGCGTTTTCAGCCCGAGTGGAGCACATTTTGACCGTTTTTTTAAAAACATCATTGTACATTGAAATTTCTGTTTGCGTATGCTTTAGAAGCAAGAATTAAGAGGACTACATTCATTATTTCAGCTGAAAAATGCTTAGTTTATGATTTATAGTCAACATTAATGAAATGTCCCCAACAGCGTTTTCAGCCCGAGTGGAGCACATTTTGACCGTTTTTTTAAAAACATCATTGTACATTGAATTTTCTGTTTGTGTATGCTTTAGAAGCAAGAATTAAGAGGACTACATTCATTATTTCAGCTGAAAAATGCTTAGTTTATGATTTATAGTCAACATTAATGAAATGTTCCAAACAAGCGTTTTCAGCCCGAGTGGAGCACATTTTGACCGATTTTTTAAAAACATCATTGTACATTGAATTTTCTGTTTGTGTATGCTTTAGAAGCAAGAATTAAGAGGACTACATTCATTATTTAAGCTGAAAAATGCTTAGTTTATGATTTATAGTCAACATTAATGTAATGTCCCAAACAAGCGTTTTCAGCCCGAGTGGAGCACATTTTGACCGTTTTTTTAAAAACATCATTGTACATTGAAATTTCTGTTTGCGTATGCTTTAGAAGCAAGAATTAAGAGGACTACATTCATTATTTCAGCTGAAAAATGCTTAGTTTATGATTTATAGTCAACATTAATGTAATGTCCCCAACAGCGTTTTCAGCCCGAGTGGAGCACATTTTGACTGTTTTTTTAAAAACATCATTGTACATTGAAATTTCTGCTTGCGTATGCTTTAGAAGCAAGAATTAAGAGGACTACATTCATTATTTCAGCTGAAAAATGCTTAGTTTTTGATTTATAGTCAACATTAATGAAATGTCCCCAACAGCGTTTTCAGCCCGAGTGGAGCACATTTTGGCTGTTTTTTTTTAAAAACATCATTGTACATTGAAATTTCTGCTTGCGTATGCTTTAGAAGCAAGAATTAAAAGGACTACATTCATTATTTCAGCTGAAAAATGCTTAGTTTATGATTTATAGTCAACATTAATGAAATGTCCCCAACAGCGTTTTCAGCCCGAGTGGAGCACATTTTGACTGTTTTTTTAAAAACATCATTGTACATTGAAATTTCTGCTTGCGTATGCTTTAGAAGCAAGAATTAAGAGGACTACATTCATTATTTCAGCTGAAAAATGCTTAGTTTATGATTTATAGTCAACATTAATGAAATGTTCCAAACAAGCGTTTTCAGCCCGAGTGGAGCACATTTTGACTGTTTTTTTAAAAACATCATTGTACATTGAAATTTCTGCTTGCGTATGCTTTAGAAGCAAGAATTAAGAGGACTACATTCATTATTTCAGCTGAAAAATGCTTAGTTTATGATTTATAGTCAACATTAATGTCATGTCCCAAACAAGCGTTTTCAGCCCGAGTGGAGCACATTTTGACTGTTTTTTTAAAAACATCATTGTACATTGAAATTTCTGCTTGCGTATGCTTTAGAAGCAAGAATTAAGAGGACTACATTCATTATTTCAGCTGAAAAATGCTTAGTTTATGATTTATAGTCAACATTAATGAAATGTTCCAAACAAGCGTTTTCAGCCCGAGTGGAGCACATTTTGACCCTTTTTTTAAAAACATCATTGTACATTGAAATTTCTGCTTGCGTATGCTTTAGAAGCAAGAATTAAGAGGACTACATTCATTATTTCAGCTGAAAAATGCTTAGTTTATGATTTATAGTCAACATTAATGTAATGTCCCAAACAAGCGTTTTCAGTCCGAGTGGAGCACATTTTGACTGTTTTTTTAAAAACATCATTGTACATTGAAATTTCTGCTTGCGTATGCTTTAGAAGCAAGAATTAAGAGGACTACATTCATTATTTCAGCTGAAAAATGCTTAGTTTATGATTTATAGTCAACATTAATGAAATGTTCCAAACAAGCGTTTTCAGCCCGAGTGGAGCACATTTTGACCCTTTTTTTAAAAACATCATTGTACATTGAAATTTCTGCTTGCGTATGCTTTAGAAGCAAGAATTAAGAGGACTACATTCATTATTTCAGCTGAAAAATGCTTAGTTTTTGATTTGTAGTCAACATTAATGAAATGTCCCCAACAGCGTTTTCAGCCCGAGTGGAGCGCATTTTGACTGTTTTTTTTAAAAACATCATTGTACATTGAAATTTCTGCTTGCGTATGCTTTAGAAGCAAGAATTAAGAGGACTACATTCATTATTTCAGCTGAAAAATGCTTAGTTTATGATTTATAGTCAACATTAAGGAAATGTTCCGAACAAGCGTTTTCAGCCCGAGTGGAGCACATTTTGACCGTTTTTTAAAAAACATCATTGTACATTGAAATTTCTGCTTGCGTATGCTTTAGAAGCAAGAATTAAGAGGACTACATTCATTATTTCAGCTGAAAAATGCTTAGTTTATGATTTATAGTCAACATTAATGAAATGTTCCAAACAAGCGTTTTCAGCCCGAGTGGAGCACATTTTGACCCTTTTTTTAAAAACATCATTGTACATTGAAATTTCTGCTTGCGTATGCTTTAGAAGCAAGAATTAAGAGGACTACATTCATTATTTCAGCTGAAAAATGCTTAGTTTATGATTTATAGTCAACATTAATGACATGTCCCAAACAAGCGTTTTCAGCCCGAGTGGAGCACATTTTGACCCTTTTTTTAAAAACATCATTGTACATTGAAATTTCTGCTTGCGTATGCTTTAGAAGCAAGAATTAAGAGGACTACATTCATTATTTCAGCTGAAAAATGCTTAGTTTATGATTTATAGTCAACATTAATGTAATGTCCCAAACAAGCGTTTTCAGCCCGAGTGGAGCACATTTTGACCGTTTTTTTAAAAACATCATTGTACATTGAAATTTCTGTTTGCGTATGCTTTAGAAGCAAGAATTAAGAGGACTACATTCATTATTTCAGCTGAAAAATGCTTAGTTTATGATTTATAGTCAACATTAATGAAATGTCCCCAACAGCGTTTTCAGCCCGAGTGGAGCACATTTTGACCGTTTTTTTAAAAACATCATTGTACATTGAATTTTCTGTTTGTGTATGCTTTAGAAGCAAGAATTAAGAGGACTACATTCATTATTTCAGCTGAAAAATGCTTAGTTTATGATTTATAGTCAACATTAATGAAATGTCCCCAACAGCGTTTTCAGCCCGAGTGGAGCACATTTTGACTGTTTTTTTAAAAACATCATTGTACATTGAAATTTCTGCTTGCGTATGCTTTAGAAGCAAGAATTAAGAGGA
Organism: Hippichthys cyanospilos; assembly: GCF_059441005.1. NCBI lineage: Eukaryota > Metazoa > Chordata > Actinopteri > Syngnathiformes > Syngnathidae > Hippichthys > Hippichthys cyanospilos. The sequence continues at coordinate 35,955 of NW_028283392.1, read as the reverse complement.
CTACATTCATTAATTCAGCTGAAAAATGCTTAGTTTTTGATTTATAGTCAACATTAATGAAATGTCCCCAACAGCGTTTTCAGCCCGAGTGGAGCACATTTTGACTGTTTTTTTTAAAAACATCATTGTACATTGAAATTTCTGCTTGCGTATGCTTTAGAAGCAAGAATTAAAAGGACTACATTCATTATTTCAGCTGAAAAATGCTTAGTTTATGATTTATAGTCAACATTAATGAAATGTCCCCAACAAGCGTTTTCAGCCCGAGTGGAGCACATTTTGACTGTTTTTTTAAAAACATCATTGTACATTGAAATTTCTGCTTGCGTATGCTTTAGAAGCAAGAATTAAGAGGACTACATTCATTATTTCAGCTGAAAAATGCTTAGTTTATGATTTATAGTCAACATTAATGAAATGTTCCAAACAAGCGTTTTCAGCCCGAGTGGAGCACATTTTGACTGTTTTTTTAAAAACATCATTGTACATTGAAATTTCTGCTTGCGTATGCTTTAGAAGCAAGAATTAAGAGGACTACATTCATTATTTCAGCTGAAAAATGCTTAGTTTATGATTTATAGTCAACATTAATGTCATGTCCCAAACAAGCGTTTTCAGCCCGAGTGGAGCACATTTTGACTGTTTTTTTAAAAACATCATTGTACATTGAAATTTCTGCTTGCGTTTGCTTTAGAAGCAAGAATTAAGAGGACTACATTCATTATTTCAGCTGAAAAATGCTTAGTTTATGATTTATAGTCAACATTAATGAAATGTTCCAAACAAGCGTTTTCAGCCCGAGTGGAGCACATTTTGACCCTTTTTTTAAAAACATCATTGTACATTGAAATTTCTGCTTGCGTATGCTTTAGAAGCAAGAATTAAGAGGACTACATTCATAATTTCAGCTGAAAAATGCTTAGTTTTTGATTTGTAGTCAACATTAATGAAATGTCCCCAACAGCGTTTTCAGCCCGAGTGGAGCGCATTTTGACTGTTTTTTTTAAAAACATCATTGTACATTGAAATTTCTGCTTGCGTATGCTTTAGAAGCAAGAATTAAGAGGACTACATTCATTATTTCAGCTGAAAAATGCTTAGTTTATGATTTATAGTCAACATTAAGGTAATGTTCCGAACAAGCGTTTTCAGCCCGAGTGGAGCACATTTTGACCGTTTTTTAAAAAACATCATTGTACATTGAAATTTCTTTTTGCGTATGCTTTAGAAGCAAGAATTAAGAGGACTACATTCATTATTTCAGCTGAAAAATGCTTAGTTTATGATTTATAGTCAACATTAATGTCATGTCCCAAACAAGCGTTTTCAGCCCGAGTGGAGCACATTTTGACTGCTTTTTTAAAAACATCATTGTACATTGAAATTTCTGCTTGCGTATGCTTTAGAAGCAAGAATTAAGAGGACTACATTCATTATTTCAGCTGAAAAATGCTTAGTTTATGATTTATAGTCAACATTAATGAAATGTTCCAAACAAGCGTTTTCAGCCCGAGTGGAGCACATTTTGACTGTTTTTTTAAAAACATCATTGTACATTGAAATTTCTGCTTGCGTATGCTTTAGAAGCAAGAATTAAGAGGACTACATTCATTATTTCAGCTGAAAAATGCTTAGTTTATGATTTATAGTCAACATTAATGAAATGTTCCAAACAAGCGTTTTCAGCCCGAGTGGAGCACATTTTGACTGTTTTTTTAAAAACATCATTGTACATTGAAATTTCTGCTTGCGTTTGCTTTAGAAGCAAGAATTAAGAGGACTACATTCATTATTTCAGCTGAAAAATGCTTAGTTTATGATTTATAGTCAACATTAATGAAATGTTCCAAACAAGCGTTTTCAGCCCGAGTGGAGCACATTTTGACCCTTTTTTTAAAAACATCATTGTACATTGAAATTTCTGCTTGCGTATGCTTTAGAAGCAAGAATTAAGAGGACTACATTCATTATTTCAGCTGAAAAATGCTTAGTTTATGATTTATAGTCAACATTAATGACATGTCCCAAACAAGCGTTTTCAGCCCGAGTGGAGCACATTTTGACCCTTTTTTTAAAAACATCATTGTACATTGAAATTTCTGCTTGCGTATGCTTTAGAAGCAAGAATTAAGAGGACTACATTCATTATTTCAGCTGAAAAATGCTTAGTTTATGATTTATAGTCAACATTAATGTAATGTCCCAAACAAGCGTTTTCAGCCCGAGTGGAGCACATTTTGACCGTTTTTTTAAAAACATCATTGTACATTGAAATTTCTGTTTGCGTATGCTTTAGAAGCAAGAATTAAGAGGACTACATTCATTATTTCAGCTGAAAAATGCTTAGTTTATGATTTATAGTCAACATTAATGAAATGTCCCCAACAGCGTTTTCAGCCCGAGTGGAGCACATTTTGACCGTTTTTTTAAAAACATCATTGTACATTGAATTTTCTGTTTGTGTATGCTTTAGAAGCAAGAATTAAGAGGACTACATTCATTATTTCAGCTGAAAAATGCTTAGTTTATGATTTATAGTCAACATTAATGAAATGTCCCCAACAGCGTTTTCAGCCCGAGTGGAGCACATTTTGACTGTTTTTTTAAAAACATCATTGTACATTGAAATTTCTGCTTGCGTATGCTTTAGAAGCAAGAATTAAGAGGACTACATTCATTATTTCAGCTGAAAAATGCTTAGTTTTTGATTTATAGTCAACATTAATGAAATGTCCCCAACAGCGTTTTCAGCCCGAGTGGAGCACATTTTGACTGTTTTTTTTAAAAACATCATTGTACATTGAAATTTCTGCTTGCGTATGCTTTAGAAGCAAGAATTAAAAGGACTACATTCATTATTTCAGCTGAAAAATGCTTAGTTTATGATTTATAGTCAACATTAATGAAATGTCCCCAACAAGCGTTTTCAGCCCGAGTGGAGCACATTTTGACTGTTTTTTTAAAAACATCATTGTACATTGAAATTTCTGCTTGCGTATGCTTTAGAAGCAAGAATTAAGAGGACTACATTCATTATTTCAGCTGAAAAATGCTTAGTTTATGATTTATAGTCAACATTAATGAAATGTTCCAAACAAGCGTTTTCAGCCCGAGTGGAGCACATTTTGACTGTTTTTTTAAAAACATCATTGTACATTGAAATTTCTGCTTGCGTATGCTTTAGAAGCAAGAATTAAGAGGACTACATTCATTATTTCAGCTGAAAAATGCTTAGTTTATGATTTATAGTCAACATTAATGTCATGTCCCAAACAAGCGTTTTCAGCCCGAGTGGAGCACATTTTGACTGTTTTTTTAAAAACATCATTGTACATTGAAATTTCTGCTTGCGTTTGCTTTAGAAGCAAGAATTAAGAGGACTACATTCATTATTTCAGCTGAAAAATGCTTAGTTTATGATTTATAGTCAACATTAATGAAATGTTCCAAACAAGCGTTTTCAGCCCGAGTGGAGCACATTTTGACCCTTTTTTTAAAAACATCATTGTACATTGAAATTTCTGCTTGCGTATGCTTTAGAAGCAAGAATTAAGAGGACTACATTCATAATTTCAGCTGAAAAATGCTTAGTTTTTGATTTGTAGTCAACATTAATGAAATGTCCCCAACAGCGTTTTCAGCCCGAGTGGAGCGCATTTTGACTGTTTTTTTTAAAAACATCATTGTACATTGAAATTTCTGCTTGCGTATGCTTTAGAAGCAAGAATTAAGAGGACTACATTCATTATTTCAGCTGAAAAATGCTTAGTTTATGATTTATAGTCAACATTAAGGAAATGTTCCGAACAAGCGTTTTCAGCCCGAGTGGAGCACATTTTGACCGTTTTTTAAAAAACATCATTGTACATTGAAATTTCTTTTTGCGTATGCTTTAGAAGCAAGAATTAAGAGGACTACATTCATTATTTCAGCTGAAAAATGCTTAGTTTATGATTTATAGTCAACATTAATGTCATGTCCCAAACAAGCGTTTTCAGCCCGAGTGGAGCACATTTTGACTGCTTTTTTAAAAACATCATTGTACATTGAAATTTCTGCTTGCGTATGCTTTAGAAGCAAGAATTAAGAGGACTACATTCATTATTTCAGCTGAAAAATGCTTAGTTTATGATTTATAGTCAACATTAATGAAATGTTCCAAACAAGCGTTTTCAGCCCGAGTGGAGCACATTTTGACTGTTTTTTTAAAAACATCATTGTACATTGAAATTTCTGCTTGCGTATGCTTTAGAAGCAAGAATTAAGAGGACTACATTCATTATTTCAGCTGAAAAATGCTTAGTTTATGATTTATAGTCAACATTAATGAAATGTTCCAAACAAGCGTTTTCAGCCCGAGTGGAGCACATTTTGACTGTTTTTTTAAAAACATCATTGTACATTGAAATTTCTGCTTGCGTTTGCTTTAGAAGCAAGAATTAAGAGGACTACATTCATTATTTCAGCTGAAAAATGCTTAGTTTATGATTTATAGTCAACATTAATGAAATGTTCCAAACAAGCGTTTTCAGCCCGAGTGGAGCACATTTTGACCCTTTTTTTAAAAACATCATTGTACATTGAAATTTCTGCTTGCGTATGCTTTAGAAGCAAGAATTAAGAGGACTACATTCATTATTTCAGCTGAAAAATGCTTAGTTTTTGATTTGTAGTCAACATTAATGAAATGTCCCCAACAGCGTTTTCAGCCCGAGTGGAGCGCATTTTGACTGTTTTTTTTAAAAACATCATTGTACATTGAAATTTCTGCTTGCGTATGCTTTAGAAGCAAGAATTAAGAGGACTACATTCATTATTTCAGCTGAAAAATGCTTAGTTTATGATTTATAGTCAACATTAATGAAATGTTCCAAACAAGCGTTTTCAGCCCGAGTGGAGCACATTTTGACTGTTTTTTTAAAAACATCATTGTACATTGAAATTTCTGCTTGCGTATGCTTTAGAAGCAAGAATTAAGAGGACTACATTCATTATTTCAGCTGAAAAATGCTTAGTTTATGATTTATAGTCAACATTAATGAAATGTTCCAAACAAGCGTTTTCAGCCCGAGTGGAGCACATTTTGACTGTTTTTTTAAAAACATCATTGTACATTGAAATTTCTGCTTGCGTTTGCTTTAGAAGCAAGAATTAAGAGGACTACATTCATTATTTCAGCTGAAAAATGCTTAGTTTATGATTTATAGTCAACATTAATGAAATGTTCCAAACAAGCGTTTTCAGCCCGAGTGGAGCACATTTTGACCCTTTTTTTAAAAACATCATTGTACATTGAAATTTCTGCTTGCGTATGCTTTAGAAGCAAGAATTAAGAGGACTACATTCATTATTTCAGCTGAAAAATGCTTAGTTTTTGATTTGTAGTCAACATTAATGAAATGTCCCCAACAGCGTTTTCAGCCCGAGTGGAGCGCATTTTGACTGTTTTTTTTAAAAACATCATTGTACATTGAAATTTCTGCTTGCGTATGCTTTAGAAGCAAGAATTAAGAGGACTACATTCATTATTTCAGCTGAAAAATGCTTAGTTTATGATTTATAGTCAACATTAATGAAATGTTCCAAACAAGCGTTTTCAGCCCGAGTGGAGCACATTTTGACCCTTTTTTTAAAAACATCATTGTACATTGAAATTTCTGCTTGCGTATGCTTTAGAAGCAAGAATTAAGAGGACTACATTCATTATTTCAGCTGAAAAATGCTTAGTTTATGATTTATAGTCAACATTAATGTCATGTCCCAAACAAGCGTTTTCAGCCCGAGTGGAGCACATTTTGACTGTTTTTTTAAAAACATCATTGTACATTGAAATTTCTGCTTGCGTATGCTTTAGAAGCAAGAATTAAGAGGACTACATTCATTATTTCAGCTGAAAAATGCTTAGTTTATGATTTATAGTCAACATTAATGAAATGTTCCAAACAAGCGTTTTCAGCCCGAGTGGAGCACATTTTGACCCTTTTTTTAAAAACATCATTGTACATTGAAATTTCTGCTTGCGTATGCTTTAGAAGCAAGAATTAAGAGGACTACATTCATTATTTCAGCTGAAAAATGCTTAATTTTTGATTTGTAGTCAACATTAATGAAATGTCCCCAACAGCGTTTTCAGCCCGAGTGGAGCGCATTTTGACTGTTTTTTTTAAAAACATCATTGTACATTGAAATTTCTGCTTGCGTATGCTTTAGAAGCAAGAATTAAGAGGACTACATTCATTATTTCAGCTGAAAAATGCTTAGTTTATGATTTATAGTCAACATTAAGGAAATGTTCCGAACAAGCGTTTTCAGCCCGAGTGGAGCACATTTTGACCGTTTTTTAAAAAACATCATTGTACATTGAAATTTCTTTTTGCGTATGCTTTAGAAGCAAGAATTAAGAGGACTACATTCATTATTTCAGCTGAAAAATGCTTAGTTTATGATTTATAGTCAACATTAATGTAATGTCCCAAACAAGCGTTTTCAGCCCGAGTGGAGCACATTTTGACTGTTTTTTTAAAAACATCATTGTACATTGAAATTTCTGCTTGCGTATGCTTTAGAAGCAAGAATTAAGAGGACTACATTCATTATTTCAGCTGAAAAATGCTTAGTTTATGATTTATAGTCAACATTAATGTCATGTCCCAAACAAGCGTTTTCAGCCCGAGTGGAGCACATTATGACTGTTTTTTTAAAAACATCATTGTACATTGAAATTTCTGCTTGCGTATGCTTTAGAAGCAAGAATTAAGAGGACTACATTCATTATTTCAGCTGAAAAATGCTTAGTTTATGATTTATAGTCAACATTAATGAAATGTTCCAAACAAGCGTTTTCAGCCCGAGTGGAGCACATTTTCACCCTTTTTTTAAAAACATCATTGTACATTGAAATTTCTGCTTGCGTATGCTTTAGAAGCAAGAATTAAGAGGACTACATTCATTATTTCAGCTGAAAAATGCTTAGTTTTTGATTTGTAGTCAACATTAATGAAATGTCCCCAACAGCGTTTTCAGCCCGAGTGGAGCGCATTTTGACTCTTTTTTTTAAAAACATCATTGTACATTGAAATTTCTGCTTGCGTATGCTTTAGAAGCAAGAATTAAGAGGACTACATTCATTATTTCAGCTGAAAAATGCTTAGTTTATGATTTATAGTCAACATTAAGGAAATGTTCCGAACAAGCGTTTTCAGCCCGAGTGGAGCACATTTTGACCGTTTTTTAAAAAACATCATTGTACATTGAAATTTCTGTTTGCGTATGCTTTAGAAGCAAGAATTAAGAGGACTACATTCATTATTTCAGCTGAAAAATGCTTAGTTTATGATTTATAGTCAACATTAATGTAATGTCCCAAACAAGCGTTTTCAGCCCGAGTGGAGCACATTTTGACTGTTTTTTTAAAAACATCATTGTACATTGAAATTTCTGCTTGCGTATGCTTTAGAAGCAAGAATTAAGAGGACTACATTCATTATTTCAGCTGAAAAATGCTTAGTTTATGATTTATAGTCAACATTAATGTCATGTCCCAAACAAGCGTTTTCAGCCCGAGTGGAGCACATTTTGACTGTTTTTTTAAAAACATCATTGTACATTGAAATTTCTGCTTGCGTATGCTTTAGAAGCAAGAATTAAGAGGACTACATTCATTATTTCAGCTGAAAAATGCTTAGTTTATGATTTATAGTCAACATTAATGAAATGTTCCAAACAAGCGTTTTCAGCCCGAGTGGAGCACATTTTGACCCTTTTTTTAAAAACATCATTGTACATTGAAATTTCTGCTTGCGTATGCTTTAGAAGCAAGAATTAAGAGGACTACATTCATTATTTCAGCTGAAAAATGCTTAGTTTTTGATTTGTAGTCAACATTAATGAAATGTCCCCAACAGCGTTTTCAGCCCGAGTGGAGCGCATTTTGACTGTTTTTTTTAAAAACATCATTGTACATTGAAATTTCTGCTTGCGTATGCTTTAGAAGCAAGAATTAAGAGGACTACATTCATTATTTCAGCTGAAAAATGCTTAGTTTATGATTTATAGTCAACATTAAGGAAATGTTCCGAACAAGCGTTTTCAGCCCGAGTGGAGCACATTTTGACCGTTTTTTAAAAAACATCATTGTACATTGAAATTTCTGTTTGCGTATGCTTTAGAAGCAAGAATTAAGAGGACTACATTCATTATTTCAGCTGAAAAATGCTTAGTTTATGATTTATAGTCAACATTAATGTAATGTCCCCAACAGCGTTTTCAGCCCGAGTGGAGCACATTTTGACTGTTTTTTTAAAAACATCATTGTACATTGAAATTTCTGCTTGCGTATGCTTTAGAAGCAAGAATTAAGAGGACTACATTCATTATTTCAGCTGAAAAATGCTTAGTTTATGATTTATAGTCAACATTAATGAAATGTTCCAAACAAGCGTTTTCAGCCCGAGTGGAGCACATTTTGACCCTTTTTTTAAAAACATCATTGTACATTGAAATTTCTGCTTGCGTATGCTTTAGAAGCAAGAATTAAGAGGACTACATTCATTATTTCAGCTGAAAAATGCTTAGTTTATGATTTATAGTCAACATTAATGTCATGTCCCAAACAAGCGTTTTCAGCCCGAGTGGAGCACATTTTGACTGTTTTTTTAAAAACATCATTGTACATTGAAATTTCTGCTTGCGTATGCTTTAGAAGCAAGAATTAAGAGGACTACATTCATTATTTCAGCTGAAAAATGCTTAGTTTATGATTTATAGTCAACATTAATGAAATGTTCCAAACAAGCGTTTTCAGCCCGAGTGGAGCACATTTTGACCCTTTTTTTAAAAACATCATTCTACATTGAAATTTCTGCTTGCGTATGCTTTAGAAGCAAGAATTAAGAGGACTACATTCATTATTTCAGCTGAAAAATGCTTAGTTTTTGATTTGTAGTCAACATTAATGAAATGTCCCCAACAGCGTTTTCAGCCCGAGTGGAGCGCATTTTGACTGTTTTTTTTAAAAACATCATTGTACATTGAAATTTCTGCTTGCGTATGCTTTAGAAGCAAGAATTAAGAGGACTACATTCATTATTTCAGCTGAAAAATGCTTAGTTTACGATTTATAGTCAACATTAAGGAAATGTTCCGAACAAGCGTTTTCAGCCCGAGTGGAGCACATTTTGACCGTTTTTTAAAAAACATCATTGTACATTAAAATTTCTTTTTGCGTATGCTTTAGAAGCAAGAATTAAGAGGACTACATTCATTATTTCAGCTGAAAAATGCTTAGTTTATGATTTATAGTCAACATTAATGTAATGTCCCAAACAAGCGTTTTCAGCCCGAGTGGAGCACATTTTGACTGTTTTTTTAAAAACATCATTGTACATTGAAATTTCTGCTTGCGTATGCTTTAGAAGCAAGAATTAAGAGGACTACATTCATTATTTCAGCTGAAAAATGCTTAGTTTATGATTTATAGTCAACATTAATGTCATGTCCCAAACAAGCGTTTTCAGCCCGAGTGGAGCACATTATGACTGTTTTTTTAAAAACATCATTGTACATTGAAATTTCTGCTTGCGTATGCTTTAGAAGCAAGAATTAAGAGGACTACATTCATTATTTCAGCTGAAAAATGCTTAGTTTATGATTTATAGTCAACATTAATGAAATGTTCCAAACAAGCGTTTTCAGCCCGAGTGGAGCACATTTTGACTGTTTTTTTAAAAACATCATTGTACATTGAAATTTCTGCTTGCGTTTGCTTTAGAAGCAAGAATTAAGAGGACTACATTCATTATTTCAGCTGAAAAATGCTTAGTTTATGATTTATAGTCAACATTAATGAAATGTTCCAAACAAGCGTTTTCAGCCCGAGTGGAGCACATTTTGACCCTTTTTTTAAAAACATCATTGTACATTGAAATTTCTGCTTGCGTATGCTTTAGAAGCAAGAATTAAGAGGACTACATTCATTATTTCAGCTGAAAAATGCTTAGTTTTTGATTTGTAGTCAACATTAATGAAATGTCCCCAACAGCGTTTTCAGCCCGAGTGGAGCGCATTTTGACTGTTTTTTTTAAAAACATCATTGTACATTGAAATTTCTGCTTGCGTATGCTTTAGAAGCAAGAATTAAGAGGACTACATTCATTATTTCAGCTGAAAAATGCTTAGTTTATGATTTATAGTCAACATTAATGAAATGTTCCAAACAAGCGTTTTCAGCCCGAGTGGAGCACATTTTGACCCTTTTTTTAAAAACATCATTGTACATTGAAATTTCTGCTTGCGTATGCTTTAGAAGCAAGAATTAAGAGGACTACATTCATTATTTCAGCTGAAAAATGCTTAGTTTATGATTTATAGTCAACATTAATGTCATGTCCCAAACAAGCGTTTTCAGCCCGAGTGGAGCACATTTTGACTGTTTTTTTAAAAACATCATTGTACATTGAAATTTCTGCTTGCGTATGCTTTAGAAGCAAGAATTAAGAGGACTACATTCATTATTTCAGCTGAAAAATGCTTAGTTTATGATTTATAGTCAACATTAATGAAATGTTCCAAACAAGCGTTTTCAGCCCGAGTGGAGCACATTTTGACCCTTTTTTTAAAAACATCATTGTACATTGAAATTTCTGCTTGCGTATGCTTTAGAAGCAAGAATTAAGAGGACTACATTCATTATTTCAGCTGAAAAATGCTTAGTTTTTGATTTGTAGTCAACATTAATGAAATGTCCCCAACAGCGTTTTCAGCCCGAGTGGAGCGCATTTTGACTGTTTTTTTTAAAAACATCATTGTACATTGAAATTTCTGCTTGCGTATGCTTTAGAAGCAAGAATTAAGAGGACTACATTCATTATTTCAGCTGAAAAATGCTTAGTTTATGATTTATAGTCAACATTAAGGAAATGTTCCGAACAAGCGTTTTCAGCCCGAGTGGAGCACATTTTGACCGTTTTTTAAAAAACATCATTGTACATTGAAATTTCTGTTTGCGTATGCTTTAGAAGCAAGAATTAAGAGGACTACATTCATTATTTCAGCTGAAAAATGCTTAGTTTATGATTTATAGTCAACATTAATGTAATGTCCCCAACAGCGTTTTCAGCCCGAGTGGAGCACATTTTGACTGTTTTTTTAAAAACATCATTGTACATTGAAATTTCTGCTTGCGTATGCTTTAGAAGCAAGAATTAAGAGGACTACATTCATTATTTCAGCTGAAAAATGCTTAGTTTATGATTTATAGTCAACATTAATGAAATGTTCCAAACAAGCGTTTTCAGCCCGAGTGGAGCACATTTTGACCCTTTTTTTAAAAACATCATTGTACATTGAAATTTCTGCTTGCGTATGCTTTAGAAGCAAGAATTAAGAGGACTACATTCATTATTTCAGCTGAAAAATGCTTAGTTTATGATTTATAGTCAACATTAATGTCATGTCCCAAACAAGCGTTTTCAGCCCGAGTGGAGCACATTTTGACTGTTTTTTTAAAAACATCATTGTACATTGAAATTTCTGCTTGCGTATGCTTTAGAAGCAAGAATTAAGAGGACTACATTCATTATTTCAGCTGAAAAATGCTTAGTTTATGATTTATAGTCAACATTAATGAAATGTTCCAAACAAGCGTTTTCAGCCCGAGTGGAGCACATTTTGACCCTTTTTTTAAAAACATCATTCTACATTGAAATTTCTGCTTGCGTATGCTTTAGAAGCAAGAATTAAGAGGACTACATTCATTATTTCAGCTGAAAAATGCTTAGTTTTTGATTTGTAGTCAACATTAATGAAATGTCCCCAACAGCGTTTTCAGCCCGAGTGGAGCGCATTTTGACTGTTTTTTTTAAAAACATCATTGTACATTGAAATTTCTGCTTGCGTATGCTTTAGAAGCAAGAATTAAGAGGACTACATTCATTATTTCAGCTGAAAAATGCTTAGTTTACGATTTATAGTCAACATTAAGGAAATGTTCCGAACAAGCGTTTTCAGCCCGAGTGGAGCACATTTTGACCGTTTTTTAAAAAACATCATTGTACATTAAAATTTCTTTTTGCGTATGCTTTAGAAGCAAGAATTAAGAGGACTACATTCATTATTTCAGCTGAAAAATGCTTAGTTTATGATTTATAGTCAACATTAATGTAATGTCCCAAACAAGCGTTTTCAGCCCGAGTGGAGCACATTTTGACTGTTTTTTTAAAAACATCATTGTACATTGAAATTTCTGCTTGCGTATGCTTTAGAAGCAAGAATTAAGAGGACTACATTCATTATTTCAGCTGAAAAATGCTTAGTTTATGATTTATAGTCAACATTAATGTCATGTCCCAAACAAGCGTTTTCAGCCCGAGTGGAGCACATTATGACTGTTTTTTTAAAAACATCATTGTACATTGAAATTTCTGCTTGCGTATGCTTTAGAAGCAAGAATTAAGAGGACTACATTCATTATTTCAGCTGAAAAATGCTTAGTTTATGATTTATAGTCAACATTAATGAAATGTTCCAAACAAGCGTTTTCAGCCCGAGTGGAGCACATTTTCACCCTTTTTTTAAAAACATCATTGTACATTGAAATTTCTGCTTGCGTATGCTTTAGAAGCAAGAATTAAGAGGACTACATTCATTATTTCAGCTGAAAAATGCTTAGTTTTTGATTTGTAGTCAACATTAATGAAATGTCCCCAACAGCGTTTTCAGCCCGAGTGGAGCGCATTTTGACTGTTTTTTTTAAAAACATCATTGTACATTGAAATTTCTGCTTGCGTATGCTTTAGAAGCAAGAATTAAGAGGACTACATTCATTATTTCAGCTGAAAAATGCTTAGTTTATGATTTATAGTCAACATTAAGGAAATGTTCCGAACAAGCGTTTTCAGCCCGAGTGGAGCACATTTTGACCGTTTTTTAAAAAACATCATTGTACATTGAAATTTCTGTTTGCGTATGCTTTAGAAGCAAGAATTAAGAGGACTACATTCATTATTTCAGCTGAAAAATGCTTAGTTTATGATTTATAGTCAACATTAATGTAATGTCCCAAACAAGCGTTTTCAGCCCGAGTGGAGCACATTTTGACTGTTTTTTTAAAAACATCATTGTACATTGAAATTTCTGCTTGCGTATGCTTTAGAAGCAAGAATTAAGAGGACTACATTCATTATTTCAGCTGAAAAATGCTTAGTTTATGATTTATAGTCAACATTAATGTCATGTCCCAAACAAGCGTTTTCAGCCCGAGTGGAGCACATTTTGACTGTTTTTTTAAAAACATCATTGTACATTGAAATTTCTGCTTGCGTATGCTTTAGAAGCAAGAATTAAGAGGACTACATTCATTATTTCAGCTGAAAAATGCTTAGTTTATGATTTATAGTCAACATTAATGAAATGTTCCAAACAAGCGTTTTCAGCCCGAGTGGAGCACATTTTGACCCTTTTTTTAAAAACATCATTGTACATTGAAATTTCTGCTTGCGTATGCTTTAGAAGCAAGAATTAAGAGGACTACATTCATTATTTCAGCTGAAAAATGCTTAGTTTTTGATTTGTAGTCAACATTAATGAAATGTCCCCAACAGCGTTTTCAGCCCGAGTGGAGCGCATTTTGACTGTTTTTTTTAAAAACATCATTGTACATTGAAATTTCTGCTTGCGTATGCTTTAGAAGCAAGAATTAAGAGGACTACATTCATTATTTCAGCTGAAAAATGCTTAGTTTATGATTTATAGTCAACATTAAGGAAATGTTCCGAACAAGCGTTTTCAGCCCGAGTGGAGCACATTTTGACCGTTTTTTAAAAAACATCATTGTACATTGAAATTTCTGTTTGCGTATGCTTTAGAAGCAAGAATTAAGAGGACTACATTCATTATTTCAGCTGAAAAATGCTTAGTTTATGATTTATAGTCAACATTAATGTAATGTCCCCAACAGCGTTTTCAGCCCGAGTGGAGCACATTTTGACTGTTTTTTTAAAAACATCATTGTACATTGAAATTTCTGCTTGCGTATGCTTTAGAAGCAAGAATTAAGAGGACTACATTCATTATTTCAGCTGAAAAATGCTTAGTTTATGATTTATAGTCAACATTAATGAAATGTTCCAAACAAGCGTTTTCAGCCCGAGTGGAGCACATTTTGACCCTTTTTTTAAAAACATCATTGTACATTGAAATTTCTGCTTGCGTATGCTTTAGAAGCAAGAATTAAGAGGACTACATTCATTATTTCAGCTGAAAAATGCTTAGTTTATGATTTATAGTCAACATTAATGTCATGTCCCAAACAAGCGTTTTCAGCCCGAGTGGAGCACATTTTGACTGTTTTTTTAAAAACATCATTGTACATTGAAATTTCTGCTTGCGTATGCTTTAGAAGCAAGAATTAAGAGGACTACATTCATTATTTCAGCTGAAAAATGCTTAGTTTATGATTTATAGTCAACATTAATGAAATGTTCCAAACAAGCGTTTTCAGCCCGAGTGGAGCACATTTTGACCCTTTTTTTAAAAACATCATTCTACATTGAAATTTCTGCTTGCGTATGCTTTAGAAGCAAGAATTAAGAGGACTACATTCATTATTTCAGCTGAAAAATGCTTAGTTTTTGATTTGTAGTCAACATTAATGAAATGTCCCCAACAGCGTTTTCAGCCCGAGTGGAGCGCATTTTGACTGTTTTTTTTAAAAACATCATTGTACATTGAAATTTCTGCTTGCGTATGCTTTAGAAGCAAGAATTAAGAGGACTACATTCATTATTTCAGCTGAAAAATGCTTAGTTTACGATTTATAGTCAACATTAAGGAAATGTTCCGAACAAGCGTTTTCAGCCCGAGTGGAGCACATTTTGACCGTTTTTTAAAAAACATCATTGTACATTAAAATTTCTTTTTGCGTATGCTTTAGAAGCAAGAATTAAGAGGACTACATTCATTATTTCAGCTGAAAAATGCTTAGTTTATGATTTATAGTCAACATTAATGTAATGTCCCAAACAAGCGTTTTCAGTCCGAGTGGAGCACATTTTGACTGTTTTTTTAAAAACATCATTGTACATTGAAATTTCTGCTTGCGTATGCTTTAGAAGCAAGAATTAAGAGGACTACATTCATTATTTCAGCTGAAAAATGCTTAGTTTATGATTTATAGTCAACATTAATGTCATGTCCCAAACAAGCGTTTTCAGCCCGAGTGGAGCACATTTTGACTGTTTTTTTAAAAACATCATTGTACATTGAAATTTCTGCTTGCGTATGCTTTAGAAGCAAGAATTAAGAGGACTACATTCATTATTTCAGCTGAAAAATGCTTAGTTTATGATTTATAGTCAACATTAATGAAATGTTCCAAACAAGCGTTTTCAGCCCGAGTGGAGCACATTTTGACTGATTTTTTAAAAACATCATTGTACATTGAAATTTCTGCTTGCGTATGCTTTAGAAGCAAGAATTAAGAGGACTACATTCATTATTTCAGCTGAAAAATGCTTAGTTTATGATTTATAGTCAACATTAAGGAAATGTTCCGAACAAGCGTTTTCAGCCCGAGTGGAGCACATTTTGACCGTTTTTTAAAAAACATCATTGTACATTGAAATTTCTGTTTGCGTATGCTTTAGAAGCAAGAATTAAGAGGACTACATTCATTATTTCAGCTGAAAAATGCTTAGTTTATGATTTATAGTCAACATTAATGTAATGTCCCAAACAAGCGTTTTCAGCCCGAGTGGAGCACATTTTGACTGTTTTTTTAAAAACATCATTGTACATTGAAATTTCTGCTTGCGTATGCTTTAGAAGCAAGAATTAAGAGGACTACATTCATTATTTCAGCTGAAAAATGCTTAGTTTATGATTTATAGTCAACATTAATGTCATGTCCCAAACAAGCGTTTTCAGCCCGAGTGGAGCACATTTTGACTGTTTTTTTAAAAACATCATTGTACATTGAAATTTCTGCTTGCGTATGCTTTAGAAGCAAGAATTAAGAGGACTACATTCATTATTTCAGCTGAAAAATGCTTAGTTTATGATTTATAGTCAACATTAATGAAATGTTCCAAACAAGCGTTTTCAGCCCGAGTGGAGCACATTCTGACCCTTTTTTTAAAAACATCATTGTACATTGAAATTTCTGCTTGCGTATGCTTTAGAAGCAAGAATTAAGAGGACTACATTCATTATTTCAGCTGAAAAATGCTTAGTTTATGATTTATAGTCAACATTAATGTAATGTCCCAAACAAGCGTTTTCAGCCCGAGTGGAGCACATTTTGACTGTTTTTTTAAAAACATCATTGTACATTGAAATTTCTGCTTGCGTATGCTTTAGAAGCAAGAATTAAGAGGACTACATTCATTATTTCAGCTGAAAAATGCTTAGTTTATGATTTATAGTCAACATTAATTAAATGTCCCCAACAGCGTTTTCAGCCCGAGTGGAGCACATTTTGACTGTTTTTTTAAAAACATCATTGTACATTGAAATTTCTGCTTGCGAATGCTTTAGAAGCAAGAATTAAGAGGACTACATTCATTATTTCAGCTGAAAAATGCTTAGTTTTTGATTTGTAGTCAACATTAATGAAATGTCCCCAACAGCGTTTTCAGCCCGAGTGGAGCACATTTTGACTGTTTTTTTTAAAAACATCATTGTACATTGAAATTTCTGCTTGCGTATGCTTTAGAAGCAAGAATTAAGAGGACTACTTTCATTATTTCAGCTGAAAAATGCTTAGTTTTTGATTTGTAGTCAACATTAATGAAATGTCCCCAACAGCGTTTTCAGCCCGAGTGGAGCGCATTTTGACTGTTTTTTTTAAAAACATCATTGTACATTGAAATTTCTGCTTGCGTATGCTTTAGAAGCAAGAATTAAGAGGACTACATTCATTATTTCAGCTGAAAAATGCTTAGTTTATGATTTATAGTCAACATTAAGGAAATGTTCCGAACAAGCGTTTTCAGCCCGAGTGGAGCACATTTTGACCGTTTTTTAAAAAACATCATTGTACATTGAAATTTCTTTTTGCGTATGCTTTAGAAGCAAGAATTAAGAGGACTACATTCATTATTTCAGCTGAAAAATGCTTAGTTTATGATTTATAGTCAACATTAATGTAATGTCCCAAACAAGCGTTTTCAGCCCGAGTGGAGCACATTTTGACTGTTTTTTTAAAAACATCATTGTACATTGAAATTTCTGCTTGCGTATGCTTTAGAAGCAAGAATTAAGAGGACTACATTCATTATTTCAGCTGAAAAATGCTTAGTTTATGATTTATAGTCAACATTAATGTCATGTCCCAAACAAGCGTTTTCAGCCCGAGTGGAGCACATTTTGACTGTTTTTTTAAAAACATCATTGTACATTGAAATTTCTGCTTGCGTATGCTTTAGAAGCAAGAATTAAGAGGACTACATTCATTATTTCAGCTGAAAAATGCTTAGTTTATGATTTATAGTCAACATTAATGAAATGTTCCAAACAAGCGTTTTCAGCCCGAGTGGAGCACATTTTGACCCTTTTTTTAAAAACATCATTGTACATTGAAATTTCTGCTTGCGTATGCTTTAGAAGCAAGAATTAAGAGGACTACATTCATTATTTCAGCTGAAAAATGCTTAGTTTTTGATTTGTAGTCAACATTAATGAAATGTCCCCAACAGCGTTTTCAGCCCGAGTGGAGCGCATTTTGACTGTTTTTTTTAAAAACATCATTGTACATTGAAATTTCTGCTTGCGTATGCTTTAGAAGCAAGAATTAAGAGGACTACATTCATTATTTCAGCTGAAAAATGCTTAGTTTATGATTTATAGTCAACATTAATGTCATGTCCCAAACAAGCGTTTTCAGCCCGAGTGGAGCACATTTTGACTGTTTTTTTAAAAACATCATTGTACATTGAAATTTCTGCTTGCGTATGCTTTAGAAGCAAGAATTAAGAGGACTACATTCATTATTTCAGCTGAAAAATGCTTAGTTTATGATTTATAGTCAACATTAATGAAATGTTCCAAACAAGCGTTTTCAGCCCGAGTGGAGCACATTCTGACCCTTTTTTTAAAAACATCATTGTACATTGAAATTTCTGCTTGCGTATGCTTTAGAAGCAAGAATTAAGAGGACTACATTCATTATTTCAGCTGAAAAATGCTTAGTTTATGATTTATAGTCAACATTAATGTAATGTCCCAAACAAGCGTTTTCAGCCCGAGTGGAGCACATTTTGACTGTTTTTTTAAAAACATCATTGTACATTGAAATTTCTGCTTGCGTATGCTTTAGAAGCAAGAATTAAGAGGACTACATTCATTATTTCAGCTGAAAAATGCTTAGTTTATGATTTATAGTCAACATTAATTAAATGTCCCCAACAGCGTTTTCAGCCCGAGTGGAGCACATTTTGACTGTTTTTTTAAAAACATCATTGTACATTGAAATTTCTGCTTGCGAATGCTTTAGAAGCAAGAATTAAGAGGACTACATTCATTATTTCAGCTGAAAAATGCTTAGTTTTTGATTTGTAGTCAACATTAATGAAATGTCCCCAACAGCGTTTTCAGCCCGAGTGGAGCACATTTTGACTGTTTTTTTTAAAAACATCATTGTACATTGAAATTTCTGCTTGCGTATGCTTTAGAAGCAAGAATTAAGAGGACTACTTTCATTATTTCAGCTGAAAAATGCTTAGTTTTTGATTTGTAGTCAACATTAATGAAATGTCCCCAACAGCGTTTTCAGCCCGAGTGGAGCGCATTTTGACTGTTTTTTTTAAAAACATCATTGTACATTGAAATTTCTGCTTGCGTATGCTTTAGAAGCAAGAATTAAGAGGACTACATTCATTATTTCAGCTGAAAAATGCTTAGTTTATGATTTATAGTCAACATTAAGGAAATGTTCCGAACAAGCGTTTTCAGCCCGAGTGGAGCACATTTTGACCGTTTTTTAAAAAACATCATTGTACATTGAAATTTCTTTTTGCGTATGCTTTAGAAGCAAGAATTAAGAGGACTACATTCATTATTTCAGCTGAAAAATGCTTAGTTTATGATTTATAGTCAACATTAATGTAATGTCCCAAACAAGCGTTTTCAGCCCGAGTGGAGCACATTTTGACTGTTTTTTTAAAAACATCATTGTACATTGAAATTTCTGCTTGCGTATGCTTTAGAAGCAAGAATTAAGAGGACTACATTCATTATTTCAGCTGAAAAATGCTTAGTTTATGATTTATAGTCAACATTAATGTCATGTCCCAAACAAGCGTTTTCAGCCCGAGTGGAGCACATTTTGACTGTTTTTTTAAAAACATCATTGTACATTGAAATTTCTGCTTGCGTATGCTTTAGAAGCAAGAATTAAGAGGACTACATTCATTATTTCAGCTGAAAAATGCTTAGTTTATGATTTATAGTCAACATTAATGAAATGTTCCAAACAAGCGTTTTCAGCCCGAGTGGAGCACATTTTGACCCTTTTTTTAAAAACATCATTGTACATTGAAATTTCTGCTTGCGTATGCTTTAGAAGCAAGAATTAAGAGGACTACATTCATTATTTCAGCTGAAAAATGCTTAGTTTTTGATTTGTAGTCAACATTAATGAAATGTCCCCAACAGCGTTTTCAGCCCGAGTGGTGCGCATTTTGACTGTTTTTTTTAAAAACATCATTGTACATTGAAATTTCTGCTTGCGTATGCTTTAGAAGCAAGAATTAAGAGGACTACATTCATTATTTCAGCTGAAAAATGCTTAGTTTATGATTTATAGTCAACATTAAGGAAATGTTCCGAACAAGCGTTTTCAGCCCGAGTGGAGCACATTTTGACCGTTTTTTAAAAAACATCATTGTACATTGAAATTTCTGTTTGCGTATGCTTTAGAAGCAAGAATTAAGAGGACTACATTCATTATTTCAGCTGAAAAATGCTTAGTTTATGATTTATAGTCAACATTAATGTAATGTCCCAAACAAGCGTTTTCAGCCCGAGTGGAGCACATTTTGACTGTTTTTTTAAAAACATCATTGTACATTGAAATTTCTGCTTGCGTATGCTTTAGAAGCAAGAATTAAGAGGACTACATTCATTATTTCAGCTGAAAAATGCTTAGTTTATGATTTATAGTCAACATTAATGAAATGTCCCCAACAGCGTTTTCAGCCCGAGTGGAGCACATTTTGACTGTTTTTTTAAAAACATCATTGTACATTGAAATTTCTGCTTGCGAATGCTTTAGAAGCAAGAATTAAGAGGACTACATTCATTATTTCAGCTGAAAAATGCTTAGTTTTTGATTTGTAGTCAACATTAATGAAATGTCCCCAACAGCGTTTTCAGCCCGAGTGGAGCACATTTTGACTGTTTTTTTTAAAAACATCATTGTACATTGAAATTTCTGCTTGCGTATGCTTTAGAAGCAAGAATTAAGAGGACTACTTTCATTATTTCAGCTGAAAAATGCTTAGTTTTTGATTTGTAGTCAACATTAATGAAATGTCCCCAACAGCGTTTTCAGCCCGAGTGGAGCGCATTTTGACTGTTTTTTTTAAAAACATCATTGTACATTGAAATTTCTGCTTGCGTATGCTTTAGAAGCAAGAATTAAGAGGACTACATTCATTATTTCAGCTGAAAAATGCTTAGTTTATGATTTATAGTCAACATTAAGGAAATGTTCCGAACAAGCGTTTTCAGCCCGAGTGGAGCACATTTTGACCGTTTTTTAAAAAACATCATTGTACATTGAAATTTCTTTTTGCGTATGCTTTAGAAGCAAGAATTAAGAGGACTACATTCATTATTTCAGCTGAAAAATGCTTAGTTTATGATTTATAGTCAACATTAATGTAATGTCCCAAACAAGCGTTTTCAGCCCGAGTGGAGCACATTTTGACTGTTTTTTTAAAAACATCATTGTACATTGAAATTTCTGCTTGCGTATGCTTTAGAAGCAAGAATTAAGAGGACTACATTCATTATTTCAGCTGAAAAATGCTTAGTTTATGATTTATAGTCAACATTAATGTCATGTCCCAAACAAGCGTTTTCAGCCCGAGTGGAGCACATTTTGACTGTTTTTTTAAAAACATCATTGTACATTGAAATTTCTGCTTGCGTATGCTTTAGAAGCAAGAATTAAGAGGACTACATTCATTATTTCAGCTGAAAAATGCTTAGTTTATGATTTATAGTCAACATTAATGAAATGTTCCAAACAAGCGTTTTCAGCCCGAGTGGAGCACATTTTGACCCTTTTTTTAAAAACATCATTGTACATTGAAATTTCTGCTTGCGTATGCTTTAGAAGCAAGAATTAAGAGGACTACATTCATTATTTCAGCTGAAAAATGCTTAGTTTTTGATTTGTAGTCAACATTAATAAAATGTCCCCAACAGCGTTTTCAGCCCGAGTGGAGCGCATTTTGACTGTTTTTTTTAAAAACATCATTGTACATTGAAATTTCTGCTTGCGTATGCTTTAGAAGCAAGAATTAAGAGGACTACATTCATTATTTCAGCTGAAAAATGCTTAGTTTATGATTTATAGTCAACATTAAGGAAATGTTCCGAACAAGCGTTTTCAGCCCGAGTGGAGCACATTTTGACCGTTTTTTAAAAAACATCATTGTACATTGAAATTTCTGTTTGCGTATGCTTTAGAAGCAAGAATTAAGAGGACTACATTCATTATTTCAGCTGAAAAATGCTTAGTTTATGATTTATAGTCAACATTAATGTAATGTCCCAAACAAGCGTTTTCAGCCCGAGTGGAGCACATTTTGACTGTTTTTTTAAAAACATCATTGTACATTGAAATTTCTGCTTGCGTATGCTTTAGAAGCAAGAATTAAGAGGACTACATTCATTATTTCAGCTGAAAAATGCTTAGTTTATGATTTATAGTCAACATTAATGAAATGTCCCCAACAGCGTTTTCAGCCCGAGTGGAGCACATTTTGACTGTTTTTTTAAAAACATCATTGTACATTGAAATTTCTGCTTGCGAATGCTTTAGAAGCAAGAATTAAGAGGACTACATTCATTATTTCAGCTGAAAAATGCTTAGTTTTTGATTTGTAGTCAACATTAATGAAATGTCCCCAACAGCGTTTTCAGCCCGAGTGGAGCACATTTTGACTGTTTTTTTTAAAAACATCATTGTACATTGAAATTTCTGCTTGCGTATGCTTTAGAAGCAAGAATTAAGAGGACTACTTTCATTATTTCAGCTGAAAAATGCTTAGTTTTAGATTTGTAGTCAACATTAATGAAATGTCCCCAACAGCGTTTTCAGCCCGAGTGGAGCGCATTTTGACTGTTTTTTTTAAAAACATCATTGTACATTGAAATTTCTGCTTGCGTATGCTTTAGAAGCAAGAATTAAGAGGACTACATTCATTATTTCAGCTGAAAAATGCTTAGTTTATGATTTATAGTCAACATTAAGGAAATGTTCCGAACAAGCGTTTTCAGCCCGAGTGGAGCACATTTTGACCGTTTTTTAAAAAACATCATTGTACATTGAAATTTCTTTTTGCGTATGCTTTAGAAGCAAGAATTAAGAGGACTACATTCATTATTTCAGCTGAAAAATGCTTAGTTTATGATTTATAGTCAACATTAATGTCATGTCCCAAACAAGCGTTTTCAGCCCGAGTGGAGCACATTTTGACCCTTTTTTTAAAAACATCATTGTACATTGAAATTTCTGCTTGCGTATGCTTTAGAAGCAAGAATTAAGAGGACTACATTCATTATTTCAGCTGAAAAATGCTTAGTTTATGATTTATAGTCAACATTAATGTAATGTCCCAAACAAGCGTTTTCAGCCCGAGTGGAGCACATTTTGACCGTTTTTTTAAAAACATCATTGTACATTGAAATTTCTGTTTGCGTATGCTTTAGAAGCAAGAATTAAGAGGACTACATTCATTATTTCAGCTGAAAAATGCTTAGTTTATGATTTATAGTCAACATTAATGAAATGTCCCCAACAGCGTTTTCAGCCCGAGTGGAGCACATTTTGACCGTTTTTTTAAAAACATCATTGTACATTGAATTTTCTGTTTGTGTATGCTTTAGAAGCAAGAATTAAGAGGACTACATTCATTATTTCAGCTGAAAAATGCTTAGTTTATGATTTATAGTCAACATTAATGAAATGTTCCAAACAAGCGTTTTCAGCCCGAGTGGAGCACATTTTGACCGATTTTTTAAAAACATCATTGTACATTGAAATTTCTGTTTGTGTATGCTTTAGAAGCAAGAATTAAGAGGACTACATTCATTATTTAAGCTGAAAAATGCTTAGTTTATGATTTATAGTCAACATTAATGTAATGTCCCAAACAAGCGTTTTCAGCCCGAGTGGAGCACATTTTGACCGTTTTTTTAAAAACATCATTGTACATTGAAATTTCTGTTTGCGTATGCTTTAGAAGCAAGAATTAAGAGGACTACATTCATTATTTCAGCTGAAAAATGCTTAGTTTTTGATTTATAGTCAACATTAATGAAATGTCCCCAACAGCGTTTTCAGCCCGAGTGGAGCACATTTTGGCTGTTTTTTTTAAAAACATCATTGTACATTGAAATTTCTGCTTGCGTATGCTTTAGAAGCAAGAATTAAAAGGACTACATTCATTATTTCAGCTGAAAAATGCTTAGTTTATGATTTATAGTCAACATTAATGAAATGTCCCCAACAGCGTTTTCAGCCCGAGTGGAGCACATTTTGACTGTTTTTTTAAAAACATCATTGTACATTGAAATTTCTGCTTGCGTATGCTTTAGAAGCAAGAATTAAGAGGACTACATTCATTATTTCAGCTGAAAAATGCTTAGTTTATGATTTATAGTCAACATTAATGAAATGTTCCAAACAAGCGTTTTCAGCCCGAGTGGAGCACATTTTGACTGTTTTTTTAAAAACATCATTGTACATTGAAATTTCTGCTTGCGTATGCTTTAGAAGCAAGAATTAAGAGAACTACATTCATTATTTCAGCTGAAAAATGCTTAGTTTATGATTTATAGTCAACATTAATGTCATGTCCCAAACAAGCGTTTTCAGCCCGAGTGGAGCACATTTTGACTGTTTTTTTAAAAACATCATTGTACATTGAAATTTCTGCTTGCGTATGCTTTAGAAGCAAGAATTAAGAGGACTACATTCATTATTTCAGCTGAAAAATGCTTAGTTTATGATTTATAGTCAACATTAATGAAATGTTCCAAACAAGCGTTTTCAGCCCGAGTGGAGCACATTTTGACCCTTTTTTTAAAAACATCATTGTACATTGAAATTTCTGCTTGCGTATGCTTTAGAAGCAAGAATTAAGAGGACTACATTCATTATTTCAGCTGAAAAATGCTTAGTTTATGATTTATAGTCAACATTAATGTAATGTCCCAAACAAGCGTTTTCAGTCCGAGTGGAGCACATTTTGACTGTTTTTTTAAAAACATCATTATACATTAAAATTTCTACTTACGTATGCTTTAGAAGCAAGAATTAAGAGGACTACATTCATTATTTCAGCTGAAAAATGCTTAGTTTATGATTTATAGTCAACATTAATGTCATGTCCCAAACAAGCGTTTTCAGCCCGAGTGGAGCACATTTTGACTGTTTTTTTAAAAACATCATTGTACATTGAAATTTCTGCTTGCGTATGCTTTAGAAGCAAGAATTAAGAGGACTACATTCATTATTTCAGCTGAAAAATGCTTAGTTTATGATTTATAGTCAACATTAATGAAATGTTCCAAACAAGCGTTTTCAGCCCGAGTGGAGCACATTTTGACTGATTTTTTAAAAACATCATTGTACATTGAAATTTCTGCTTGCGTATGCTTTAGAAGCAAGAATTAAGAGGACTACATTCATTATTTCAGCTGAAAAATGCTTAGTTTATGATTTATAGTCAACATTAAGGAAATGTTCCGAACAAGCGTTTTCAGCCCGAGTGGAGCACATTTTGACCGTTTTTTAAAAAACATCATTGTACATTGAAATTTCTGTTTGCGTATGCTTTAGAAGCAAGAATTAAGAGGACTACATTCATTATTTCAGCTGAAAAATGCTTAGTTTATGATTTATAGTCAACATTAATGTAATGTCCCAAACAAGCGTTTTCAGCCCGAGTGGAGCACATTTTGACTGTTTTTTTAAAAACATCATTGTACATTGAAATTTCTGCTTGCGTATGCTTTAGAAGCAAGAATTAAGAGGACTACATTCATTATTTCAGCTGAAAAATGCTTAGTTTATGATTTATAGTCAACATTAATGTCATGTCCCAAACAAGCGTTTTCAGCCCGAGTGGAGCACATTTTGACTGTTTTTTTAAAAACATCATTGTACATTGAAATTTCTGCTTGCGTATGCTTTAGAAGCAAGAATTAAGAGGACTACATTCATTATTTCAGCTGAAAAATGCTTAGTTTATGATTTATAGTCAACATTAATGAAATGTTCCAAACAAGCGTTTTCAGCCCGAGTGGAGCACATTCTGACCCTTTTTTTAAAAACATCATTGTACATTGAAATTTCTGCTTGCGTATGCTTTAGAAGCAAGAATTAAGAGGACAACATTCATTATTTCAGCTGAAAAATGCTTAGTTTATGATTTATAGTCAACATTAATGTAATGTCCCAAACAAGCGTTTTCAGCCCGAGTGGAGCACATTTTGACTGTTTTTTTAAAAACATCATTGTACATTGAAATTTCTGCTTGCGTATGCTTTAGAAGCAAGAATTAAGAGGACTACATTCATTATTTCAGCTGAAAAATGCTTAGTTTATGATTTATAGTCAACATTAATTAAATGTCCCCAACAGCGTTTTCAGCCCGAGTGGAGCACATTTTGACTGTTTTTTTAAAAACATCATTGTACATTGAAATTTCTGCTTGCGAATGCTTTAGAAGCAAGAATTAAGAGGACTACATTCATTATTTCAGCTGAAAAATGCTTAGTTTTTGATTTGTAGTCAACATTAATGAAATGTCCCCAACAGCGTTTTCAGCCCGAGTGGAGCACATTTTGACTGTTTTTTTTAAAAACATCATTGTACATTGAAATTTCTGCTTGCGTATGCTTTAGAAGCAAGAATTAAGAGGACTACTTTCATTATTTCAGCTGAAAAATGCTTAGTTTTTGATTTGTAGTCAACATTAATGAAATGTCCCCAACAGCGTTTTCAGCCCGAGTGGAGCGCATTTTGACTGTTTTTTTTAAAAACATCATTGTACATTGAAATTTCTGCTTGCGTATGCTTTAGAAGCAAGAATTAAGAGGACTACATTCATTATTTCAGCTGAAAAATGCTTAGTTTATGATTTATAGTCAACATTAAGGAAATGTTCCGAACAAGCGTTTTCAGCCCGAGTGGAGCACATTTTGACCGTTTTTTAAAAAACATCATTGTACATTGAAATTTCTTTTTGCGTATGCTTTAGAAGCAAGAATTAAGAGGACTACATTCATTATTTCAGCTGAAAAATGCTTAGTTTATGATTTATAGTCAACATTAATGTAATGTCCCAAACAAGCGTTTTCAGCCCGAGTGGAGCACATTTTGACTGTTTTTTTAAAAACATCATTGTACATTGAAATTTCTGCTTGCGTATGCTTTAGAAGCAAGAATTAAGAGGACTACATTCATTATTTCAGCTGAAAAATGCTTAGTTTATGATTTATAGTCAACATTAATGTCATGTCCCAAACAAGCGTTTTCAGCCCGAGTGGAGCACATTTTGACTGTTTTTTTAAAAACATCATTGTACATTGAAATTTCTGCTTGCGTATGCTTTAGAAGCAAGAATTAAGAGGACTACATTCATTATTTCAGCTGAAAAATGCTTAGTTTATGATTTATAGTCAACATTAATGAAATGTTCCAAACAAGCGTTTTCAGCCCGAGTGGAGCACATTTTGACCCTTTTTTTAAAAACATCATTGTACATTGAAATTTCTGCTTGCGTATGCTTTAGAAACAAGAATTAAGAGGACTACATTCATTATTTCAGCTGAAAAATGCTTAGTTTTTGATTTGTAGTCAACATTAATGAAATGTCCCCAACAGCGTTTTCAGCCCGAGTGGAGCGCATTTTGACTGTTTTTTTTAAAAACATCATTGTACATTGAAATTTCTGCTTGCGTATGCTTTAGAAGCAAGAATTAAGAGGACTACATTCATTATTTCAGCTGAAAAATGCTTAGTTTATGATTTATAGTCAACATTAAGGAAATGTTCCGAACAAGCGTTTTCAGCCCGAGTGGAGCACATTTTGACCGTTTTTTAAAAAACATCATTGTACATTGAAATTTCTGTTTGCGTATGCTTTAGAAGCAAGAATTAAGAGGACTACATTCATTATTTCAGCTGAAAAATGCTTAGTTTATGATTTATAGTCAACATTAATGTCATGTCCCAAACAAGCGTTTTCAGCCCGAGTGGAGCACATTTTGACTGTTTTTTTAAAAACATCATTGTACATTGAAATTTCTGCTTGCGTATGCTTTAGAAGCAAGAATTAAGAGGACTACATTCATTATTTCAGCTGAAAAATGCTTAGTTTATGATTTATAGTCAACATTAATGAAATGTTCCAAACAAGCGTTTTCAGCCCGAGTGGAGCACATTTTGACCCTTTTTTTAAAAACATCATTCTACATTGAAATTTCTGCTTGCGTATGCTTTAGAAGCAAGAATTAAGAGGACTACATTCATTATTTCAGCTGAAAAATGCTTAGTTTTTGATTTGTAGTCAACATTAATGAAATGTCCCCAACAGCGTTTTCAGCCCGAGTGGAGCGCATTTTGACTGTTTTTTTTAAAAACATCATTGTACATTGAAATTTCTGCTTGCGTATGCTTTAGAAGCAAGAATTAAGAGGACTACATTCATTATTTCAGCTGAAAAATGCTTAGTTTACGATTTATAGTCAACATTAAGGAAATGTTCCGAACAAGCGTTTTCAGCCCGAGTGGAGCACATTTTGACCGTTTTTTAAAAAACATCATTGTACATTAAAATTTCTTTTTGCGTATGCTTTAGAAGCAAGAATTAAGAGGACTACATTCATTATTTCAGCTGAAAAATGCTTAGTTTATGATTTATAGTCAACATTAATGTAATGTCCCAAACAAGCGTTTTCAGTCCGAGTGGAGCACATTTTGACTGTTTTTTTAAAAACATCATTGTACATTGAAATTTCTGCTTGCGTATGCTTTAGAAGCAAGAATTAAGAGGACTACATTCATTATTTCAGCTGAAAAATGCTTAGTTTATGATTTATAGTCAACATTAATGTCATGTCCCAAACAAGCGTTTTCAGCCCGAGTGGAGCACATTTTGACTGTTTTTTTAAAAACATCATTGTACATTGAAATTTCTGCTTGCGTATGCTTTAGAAGCAAGAATTAAGAGGACTACATTCATTATTTCAGCTGAAAAATGCTTAGTTTATGATTTATAGTCAACATTAATGAAATGTTCCAAACAAGCGTTTTCAGCCCGAGTGGAGCACATTTTGACTGATTTTTTAAAAACATCATTGTACATTGAAATTTCTGCTTGCGTATGCTTTAGAAGCAAGAATTAAGAGGACTACATTCATTATTTCAGCTGAAAAATGCTTAGTTTATGATTTATAGTCAACATTAAGGAAATGTTCCGAACAAGCGTTTTCAGCCCGAGTGGAGCACATTTTGACCGTTTTTTAAAAAACATCATTGTACATTGAAATTTCTGTTTGCGTATGCTTTAGAAGCAAGAATTAAGAGGACTACATTCATTATTTCAGCTGAAAAATGCTTAGTTTATGATTTATAGTCAACATTAATGTAATGTCCCAAACAAGCGTTTTCAGCCCGAGTGGAGCACATTTTGACTGTTTTTTTAAAAACATCATTGTACATTGAAATTTCTGCTTGCGTATGCTTTAGAAGCAAGAATTAAGAGGACTACATTCATTATTTCAGCTGAAAAATGCTTAGTTTATGATTTATAGTCAACATTAATGTCATGTCCCAAACAAGCGTTTTCAGCCCGAGTGGAGCACATTTTGACTGTTTTTTTAAAAACATCATTGTACATTGAAATTTCTGCTTGCGTATGCTTTAGAAGCAAGAATTAAGAGGACTACATTCATTATTTCAGCTGAAAAATGCTTAGTTTATGATTTATAGTCAACATTAATGAAATGTTCCAAACAAGCGTTTTCAGCCCGAGTGGAGCACATTCTGACCCTTTTTTTAAAAACATCATTGTACATTGAAATTTCTGCTTGCGTATGCTTTAGAAGCAAGAATTAAGAGGACTACATTCATTATTTCAGCTGAAAAATGCTTAGTTTATGATTTATAGTCAACATTAATGTAATGTCCCAAACAAGCGTTTTCAGCCCGAGTGGAGCACATTTTGACTGTTTTTTTAAAAACATCATTGTACATTGAAATTTCTGCTTGCGTATGCTTTAGAAGCAAGAATTAAGAGGACTACATTCATTATTTCAGCTGAAAAATGCTTAGTTTATGATTTATAGTCAACATTAATTAAATGTCCCCAACAGCGTTTTCAGCCCGAGTGGAGCACATTTTGACTGTTTTTTTAAAAACATCATTGTACATTGAAATTTCTGCTTGCGAATGCTTTAGAAGCAAGAATTAAGAGGACTACATTCATTATTTCAGCTGAAAAATGCTTAGTTTTTGATTTGTAGTCAACATTAATGAAATGTCCCCAACAGCGTTTTCAGCCCGAGTGGAGCACATTTTGACTGTTTTTTTTAAAAACATCATTGTACATTGAAATTTCTGCTTGCGTATGCTTTAGAAGCAAGAATTAAGAGGACTACTTTCATTATTTCAGCTGAAAAATGCTTAGTTTTTGATTTGTAGTCAACATTAATGAAATGTCCCCAACAGCGTTTTCAGCCCGAGTGGAGCGCATTTTGACTGTTTTTTTTAAAAACATCATTGTACATTGAAATTTCTGCTTGCGTATGCTTTAGAAGCAAGAATTAAGAGGACTACATTCATTATTTCAGCTGAAAAATGCTTAGTTTATGATTTATAGTCAACATTAAGGAAATGTTCCGAACAAGCGTTTTCAGCCCGAGTGGAGCACATTTTGACCGTTTTTTAAAAAACATCATTGTACATTGAAATTTCTTTTTGCGTATGCTTTAGAAGCAAGAATTAAGAGGACTACATTCATTATTTCAGCTGAAAAATGCTTAGTTTATGATTTATAGTCAACATTAATGTAATGTCCCAAACAAGCGTTTTCAGCCCGAGTGGAGCACATTTTGACTGTTTTTTTAAAAACATCATTGTACATTGAAATTTCTGCTTGCGTATGCTTTAGAAGCAAGAATTAAGAGGACTACATTCATTATTTCAGCTGAAAAATGCTTAGTTTATGATTTATAGTCAACATTAATGTCATGTCCCAAACAAGCGTTTTCAGCCCGAGTGGAGCACATTTTGACTGTTTTTTTAAAAACATCATTGTACATTGAAATTTCTGCTTGCGTATGCTTTAGAAGCAAGAATTAAGAGGACTACATTCATTATTTCAGCTGAAAAATGCTTAGTTTATGATTTATAGTCAACATTAATGAAATGTTCCAAACAAGCGTTTTCAGCCCGAGTGGAGCACATTTTGACCCTTTTTTTAAAAACATCATTGTACATTGAAATTTCTGCTTGCGTATGCTTTAGAAGCAAGAATTAAGAGGACTACATTCATTATTTCAGCTGAAAAATGCTTAGTTTTTGATTTGTAGTCAACATTAATGAAATGTCCCCAACAGCGTTTTCAGCCCGAGTGGAGCGCATTTTGACTGTTTTTTTTAAAAACATCATTGTACATTGAAATTTCTGCTTGCGTATGCTTTAGAAGCAAGAATTAAGAGGACTACATTCATTATTTCAGCTGAAAAATGCTTAGTTTATGATTTATAGTCAACATTAATGTCATGTCCCAAACAAGCGTTTTCAGCCCGAGTGGAGCACATTTTGACTGTTTTTTTAAAAACATCATTGTACATTGAAATTTCTGCTTGCGTATGCTTTAGAAGCAAGAATTAAGAGGACTACATTCATTATTTCAGCTGAAAAATGCTTAGTTTATGATTTATAGTCAACATTAATGAAATGTTCCAAACAAGCGTTTTCAGCCCGAGTGGAGCACATTCTGACCCTTTTTTTAAAAACATCATTGTACATTGAAATTTCTGCTTGCGTATGCTTTAGAAGCAAGAATTAAGAGGACTACATTCATTATTTCAGCTGAAAAATGCTTAGTTTATGATTTATAGTCAACATTAATGTAATGTCCCAAACAAGCGTTTTCAGCCCGAGTGGAGCACATTTTGACTGTTTTTTTAAAAACATCATTGTACATTGAAATTTCTGCTTGCGTATGCTTTAGAAGCAAGAATTAAGAGGACTACATTCATTATTTCAGCTGAAAAATGCTTAGTTTATGATTTATAGTCAACATTAATTAAATGTCCCCAACAGCGTTTTCAGCCCGAGTGGAGCACATTTTGACTGTTTTTTTAAAAACATCATTGTACATTGAAATTTCTGCTTGCGAATGCTTTAGAAGCAAGAATTAAGAGGACTACATTCATTATTTCAGCTGAAAAATGCTTAGTTTTTGATTTGTAGTCAACATTAATGAAATGTCCCCAACAGCGTTTTCAGCCCGAGTGGAGCACATTTTGACTGTTTTTTTTAAAAACATCATTGTACATTGAAATTTCTGCTTGCGTATGCTTTAGAAGCAAGAATTAAGAGGACTACTTTCATTATTTCAGCTGAAAAATGCTTAGTTTTTGATTTGTAGTCAACATTAATGAAATGTCCCCAACAGCGTTTTCAGCCCGAGTGGAGCGCATTTTGACTGTTTTTTTTAAAAACATCATTGTACATTGAAATTTCTGCTTGCGTATGCTTTAGAAGCAAGAATTAAGAGGACTACATTCATTATTTCAGCTGAAAAATGCTTAGTTTATGATTTATAGTCAACATTAAGGAAATGTTCCGAACAAGCGTTTTCAGCCCGAGTGGAGCACATTTTGACCGTTTTTTAAAAAACATCATTGTACATTGAAATTTCTTTTTGCGTATGCTTTAGAAGCAAGAATTAAGAGGACTACATTCATTATTTCAGCTGAAAAATGCTTAGTTTATGATTTATAGTCAACATTAATGTAATGTCCCAAACAAGCGTTTTCAGCCCGAGTGGAGCACATTTTGACTGTTTTTTTAAAAACATCATTGTACATTGAAATTTCTGCTTGCGTATGCTTTAGAAGCAAGAATTAAGAGGACTACATTCATTATTTCAGCTGAAAAATGCTTAGTTTATGATTTATAGTCAACATTAATGTCATGTCCCAAACAAGCGTTTTCAGCCCGAGTGGAGCACATTTTGACTGTTTTTTTAAAAACATCATTGTACATTGAAATTTCTGCTTGCGTATGCTTTAGAAGCAAGAATTAAGAGGACTACATTCATTATTTCAGCTGAAAAATGCTTAGTTTATGATTTATAGTCAACATTAATGAAATGTTCCAAACAAGCGTTTTCAGCCCGAGTGGAGCACATTTTGACCCTTTTTTTAAAAACATCATTGTACATTGAAATTTCTGCTTGCGTATGCTTTAGAAGCAAGAATTAAGAGGACTACATTCATTATTTCAGCTGAAAAATGCTTAGTTTTTGATTTGTAGTCAACATTAATGAAATGTCCCCAACAGCGTTTTCAGCCCGAGTGGAGCGCATTTTGACTGTTTTTTTTAAAAACATCATTGTACATTGAAATTTCTGCTTGCGTATGCTTTAGAAGCAAGAATTAAGAGGACTACATTCATTATTTCAGCTGAAAAATGCTTAGTTTATGATTTATAGTCAACATTAAGGAAATGTTCCGAACAAGCGTTTTCAGCCCGAGTGGAGCACATTTTGACCGTTTTTTAAAAAACATCATTGTACATTGAAATTTCTGTTTGCGTATGCTTTAGAAGCAAGAATTAAGAGGACTACATTCATTATTTCAGCTGAAAAATGCTTAGTTTATGATTTATAGTCAACATTAATGTAATGTCCCAAACAAGCGTTTTCAGCCCGAGTGGAGCACATTTTGACTGTTTTTTTAAAAACATCATTGTACATTGAAATTTCTGCTTGCGTATGCTTTAGAAGCAAGAATTAAGAGGACTACATTCATTATTTCAGCTGAAAAATGCTTAGTTTATGATTTATAGTCAACATTAATGAAATGTCCCCAACAGCGTTTTCAGCCCGAGTGGAGCACATTTTGACTGTTTTTTTAAAAACATCATTGTACATTGAAATTTCTGCTTGCGAATGCTTTAGAAGCAAGAATTAAGAGGACTACATTCATTATTTCAGCTGAAAAATGCTTAGTTTTTGATTTGTAGTCAACATTAATGAAATGTCCCCAACAGCGTTTTCAGCCCGAGTGGAGCACATTTTGACTGTTTTTTTTAAAAACATCATTGTACATTGAAATTTCTGCTTGCGTATGCTTTAGAAGCAAGAATTAAGAGGACTACTTTCATTATTTCAGCTGAAAAATGCTTAGTTTTTGATTTGTAGTCAACATTAATGAAATGTCCCCAACAGCGTTTTCAGCCCGAGTGGAGCGCATTTTGACTGTTTTTTTTAAAAACATCATTGTACATTGAAATTTCTGCTTGCGTATGCTTTAGAAGCAAGAATTAAGAGGACTACATTCATTATTTCAGCTGAAAAATGCTTAGTTTATGATTTATAGTCAACATTAAGGAAATGTTCCGAACAAGCGTTTTCAGCCCGAGTGGAGCACATTTTGACCGTTTTTTAAAAAACATCATTGTACATTGAAATTTCTTTTTGCGTATGCTTTAGAAGCAAGAATTAAGAGGACTACATTCATTATTTCAGCTGAAAAATGCTTAGTTTATGATTTATAGTCAACATTAATGTAATGTCCCAAACAAGCGTTTTCAGCCCGAGTGGAGCACATTTTGACTGTTTTTTTAAAAACATCATTGTACATTGAAATTTCTGCTTGCGTATGCTTTAGAAGCAAGAATTAAGAGGACTACATTCATTATTTCAGCTGAAAAATGCTTAGTTTATGATTTATAGTCAACATTAATGTCATGTCCCAAACAAGCGTTTTCAGCCCGAGTGGAGCACATTTTGACTGTTTTTTTAAAAACATCATTGTACATTGAAATTTCTGCTTGCGTATGCTTTAGAAGCAAGAATTAAGAGGACTACATTCATTATTTCAGCTGAAAAATGCTTAGTTTATGATTTATAGTCAACATTAATGAAATGTTCCAAACAAGCGTTTTCAGCCCGAGTGGAGCACATTTTGACCCTTTTTTTAAAAACATCATTGTACATTGAAATTTCTGCTTGCGTATGCTTTAGAAGCAAGAATTAAGAGGACTACATTCATTATTTCAGCTGAAAAATGCTTAGTTTTTGATTTGTAGTCAACATTAATAAAATGTCCCCAACAGCGTTTTCAGCCCGAGTGGAGCGCATTTTGACTGTTTTTTTTAAAAACATCATTGTACATTGAAATTTCTGCTTGCGTATGCTTTAGAAGCAAGAATTAAGAGGACTACATTCATTATTTCAGCTGAAAAATGCTTAGTTTATGATTTATAGTCAACATTAAGGAAATGTTCCGAACAAGCGTTTTCAGCCCGAGTGGAGCACATTTTGACCGTTTTTTAAAAAACATCATTGTACATTGAAATTTCTGTTTGCGTATGCTTTAGAAGCAAGAATTAAGAGGACTACATTCATTATTTCAGCTGAAAAATGCTTAGTTTATGATTTATAGTCAACATTAATGTAATGTCCCAAACAAGCGTTTTCAGCCCGAGTGGAGCACATTTTGACTGTTTTTTTAAAAACATCATTGTACATTGAAATTTCTGCTTGCGTATGCTTTAGAAGCAAGAATTAAGAGGACTACATTCATTATTTCAGCTGAAAAATGCTTAGTTTATGATTTATAGTCAACATTAATGAAATGTCCCCAACAGCGTTTTCAGCCCGAGTGGAGCACATTTTGACTGTTTTTTTAAAAACATCATTGTACATTGAAATTTCTGCTTGCGAATGCTTTAGAAGCAAGAATTAAGAGGACTACATTCATTATTTCAGCTGAAAAATGCTTAGTTTTTGATTTGTAGTCAACATTAATGAAATGTCCCCAACAGCGTTTTCAGCCCGAGTGGAGCACATTTTGACTGTTTTTTTTAAAAACATCATTGTACATTGAAATTTCTGCTTGCGTATGCTTTAGAAGCAAGAATTAAGAGGACTACTTTCATTATTTCAGCTGAAAAATGCTTAGTTTTTGATTTGTAGTCAACATTAATGAAATGTCCCCAACAGCGTTTTCAGCCCGAGTGGAGCGCATTTTGACTGTTTTTTTTAAAAACATCATTGTACATTGAAATTTCTGCTTGCGTATGCTTTAGAAGCAAGAATTAAGAGGACTACATTCATTATTTCAGCTGAAAAATGCTTAGTTTATGATTTATAGTCAACATTAAGGAAATGTTCCGAACAAGCGTTTTCAGCCCGAGTGGAGCACATTTTGACCGTTTTTTAAAAAACATCATTGTACATTGAAATTTCTTTTTGCGTATGCTTTAGAAGCAAGAATTAAGAGGACTACATTCATTATTTCAGCTGAAAAATGCTTAGTTTATGATTTATAGTCAACATTAATGTCATGTCCCAAACAAGCGTTTTCAGCCCGAGTGGAGCACATTTTGACCCTTTTTTTAAAAACATCATTGTACATTGAAATTTCTGCTTGCGTATGCTTTAGAAGCAAGAATTAAGAGGACTACATTCATTATTT